>NW_019386013.1:10263-90191 GCF_000671375.1 Centruroides sculpturatus | reverse complement strand
AATACGGGGGAGAGATATATAATTTGGGCCAAGAATAATTTACTCAATAATTATTCTATGCCAAATATATATATATAAATAAATAAAACTTTCCTTTTTTTAGTTTAAAATAAATATTAATAGCTAGAAGACAGTAGATTTAACATCTAGTATGCGTGTATTACATTATATTTCATATTATACATCTATGAAAAGTGTTATGCTTTCAGTAAATATGGTAATAAAGCCCAAGAATTTAGGTCATAATATTGTCAACAATTTTACTTTTAATTATATTTTTTGTAGTTTTGTTTTTATTAAATTACATTAAATCATAAAAAAAGTCACAACCTAATTTAAATAATGTAAAAGTGTTTCAATATGCAATAGCATATAGATAGAAAGATTTCAGTAATTTAAAAAAAATAATCTACTACAATTATTTTGAATAATTCTAAGACAAAATGGCATTCTTAAGTCATAAAATTTATCATTACTGAATGAAGAACACGGCAGGTTTTAATGTAGAATGCTTCACAGTTAACCATAGGTTACAATAAGAAATAAATAAAGAAAGGGGTGATTTTATCTGAAACAATTAATTAAAGAGAATGCATTTGCATTGCTATAAACAAAAAAGTAACCATTTAAAATTTTTGTCCTTTATGATATCTTACAAGAGTAAAGAAGCATTTCATAATAGTAAAAAGTTCTAATTTCATTTGTATATCTATAATTATTAACTTTAATGCTGAATTGTTCAATTGTTTTGAACAGATTATTACAATTTTCTCTCATCATCTTTGAGAGATTAAAAATACTTAATGCAGGAAACCAAATTAAAATTATTAAAAAAACCTGGAGAGAATAAAATTTCAATTTAAAAATTTTTCAGAAGATAAAAAAAAATGTTCATATTATGAAGAAAAATACCTGAATTTCATCCTATTAAAAAAATCATAAACTTTTCAAAGGAAAAAAAAACTGGTAATTGCTCTTGCACAACTTCCCCAGCATTCAAACAGGAGTTTAAGTCCAATAAATTTTTTATTATAGCATAATTGAAAATTAATAATAAAAGTCTCCTACATTCATGGCTTCTTTGAACAGGTAAACAAAAGTTTTGATAAAATAAATATATAGCTAGCCCTACCCTATAACAACTTGCAAAAAAGAATCCGGAAGGCTGAACCTGGCATAAATAAACAACCAGATAAATACAAAACTACCGAAGTTGCCTATAAAATACCTTGCACATGCGAACCGCCAAAAGTATACATTGGAGAAACAAGATGAAAAGAACACATCACGGACCTGAAGTATAATAGAATCAACTCTGTTTTTTACAAACATTGCACAACCCACAACTGCAAAATAGATAAGAATGATGTTATAATAGTACACAACAAAAAAAATTGGTACAAAAGAAAATTCAAGGAAAGCTACAAAATTACTACAGACAAAAATAATATTAACAAGAATCTAAGCATTGACATTCTATTTTAATAATTGTAGCCAGTTTTTATGAATGTTTATACAGTCGCAGGCGAGGCTGTGCGCAGCACTCGGGGAGTGAGACGTAACAAGTTACGACGTATGTGGGGGAGGCCGTCAAGTCGGGAGGGGAGGGGAGGGGAGGGGAGGGAAGAGAAGGGGAGTGGGAAGTACGGAAGGTGCCTGACAGATACTGTATACACAAGATACAACCTATCTATGTAACAGACTGAAGAGGGGCGAAAGCCCAAAACGCATATCTGTATTAATTAAAAGTGGATGATGAAATTATTTGCCAAGTGTCAAAAAATGCACCAAGTCGTGACATTGAATTAGAAATAATAATAAAAGCTAAAAAATGAGTCAGTCATTTTGTTGAAATATGAGAAATTTCTATTTTTCAAAAAAGAATATTTAAGTCAAAGTTAAAATGTTTTGAGATTTTATCAGAAAATTTTATAAGACAAAAATCTTATTTCTGAGGTTAGGGGTAAATTTAAAAAAAGTTAAATGCCAATAAAAAAATTTCATTAAATCCAACCCTATAAGCCATGACCTGCTACTACTATCCTTCTATCTCTAGCTTTCTTTTACACTTATAATCTACAAAATTTAATAGCCTTAATGTCCCATATACAGAAATAACACTTCAAAATTTTTCAGTTCTGAGCCATAATACTAAAAAATAAATCTGAGATACACAGATATTTAAAACCATTCACGCACTTCTAAAATGTCAACCTTAATCAGCTTTCGGCACACAAGACACTTGGCTTTGAGAAATTTTTAGAGAAGAATTTTATATGCCAGAAAAGACAGTATACACAGATGATCCCACTCTAAACACTGTTGATAATTCAGTGTTATATTAATTCCATGTTGTACGAGTAACTTAGATTTTACAAATACGTGAGCCATTCACTGCCCAGCACACGTATTTGTATAATCTAAGTGACTCTTACAACATGGAAATCACATAACACAGAATTATCAACAGTGTTATGGGGGGATCAACTGTAAAATTATTTTTTTAAATCAAGGTTCAATTGAAAGTAATCCTTGATAAAAGCTTGGGAAAAAATAAAATATTCTCTATTTAATAAAATATTCATTTATTGCAAGCTAAAGTTTTGAAATAAAAAAAATTTTTTCCTTATTAGTTTGACTTATGCAAATCAATTGTCAGTAAACAGTAAAAATCAATAAAGTTAAAAATTACATCATTAGAATGCATACAACATGAATATTCTAGTTATACAATACAATAATGAAATACATCTTAAAATTAAGATCTTATCTCTGAAATATTAAAGATTGAAACTAACAATTTAGAATTTTTTTTAATCTTTAAGGCAAAACATTTGCCAGATTAAATAGTAGCTATATTACTGCTACTATTAATTATTAAATACCAAGTAATTTGTCACAAGAGGTAGATGTTAGGCACCATCTCTTATTATATTTAAGTATAATTATAATTTTTATTAAATAATTTAGTCAGCACCATGAGTAACTAGTTGGTTATATCTAAATTAAATGTCTGGAAGCAAGATTAGATAAAGGTCTGTGTAGCATAACCAGAAATGCATCCACATAAACAGCCATTGTGGGTTTGAGTCCTGCCTGGACAAATTCTTTTCTTCCAGAATTTTATAAAATTTATTAAATATTAAATTAATTATTAAATTTAATAAGAGATGGCACCTAATGCCTATTACAAGTGCAAAATTACTCAGTATTTAATTATTAATAGTAGTTGTAATGTAGCCTGATTTAATCTGGCAATCAATTGGTTTTATTATTATTATTGGGGCTTTTATATATTTTATATATATTTATTAAATTGGGTATTCATTCTTTAACTACCACAAAGATAAATCTAATGACTAATATTAAAGAGTAAATATCACTTTCATGTATCAAAAATATTATTAAGTAATCTAATTTAAATTGATTAATTATAATTTATATTGGTTATATTTATGTCAATAATAACACTCCAATGTTAAAATACTATATAAAAAAGTAATAAATTCTTGTTATAGGGAGAATATTCTTATTATTACTAATAATTTTATTGATATTTGTCATTTGATTTATAAATCTTCATTACAATACAATATTCTGTTTTATTATATCAATATGTTATATTGCTATTTTAATTTATAAAATATACAATAGAATTAAATAGATGATTACATTTTTTGTCATAACACAGAAATAGGTGAGATAAGGTTATACAAAATGATTTTTTAATATTAAGTGACAATTGACTATTAAAGTATTTACGCTATTCAAAAGAGTGAATCAATAGAAGATCAAACATTAAAAAATATTTTATACATGATTTTCTACATATACTAACACCTATCTCTGATATTTGATAAACTTAACAAAACAAACTTTGAAAAACAGTTGTGGCTATAACAGCAATTGAAAACTTTATACACTTATAGTTGAGCTCACCTGCTTCAGTTGAAAAAAACTTTGTTGCCAAAACGCTTAAGTTGATTATACAGTTAAAAAGTATATTCTTGTCTAGTATTAAACAATATGCAAACTTTGACATCATTTTTATATAAAATTTCTCAATCATCTTGTTATAAAATAGTCATGTGATGAATGTAGTGATATAGGAAAGCATTGGCAATGCTTTTCTGTCTTATTCATTGTATTACTTTCTTATTGATTTCATTAATTTGATTTTTATATTTAATTATTAAATACATGAAAATAATAATGTTCAAAAGACTTATGCTATGAATTATTGTGCAGCATTTTAAAAATAAATTATTTTCAGTAGTTAAATTTATTAATTTTATTGCAATGAAGAAATATTTATAGAGCCTCTCCTAAAAATCTGATTATCAAAGTATCTAATTTTTAGGAGAGTATCTACAAATACACTGAATAAATAAGATTAAAACTTAATTTGAATTTATATTTTGAAAGACTGATTAAAAAATTTTTGTAAGAATTTCTGATAATTTTTGTTTACTTGAATCTTCATAGAAGTCTTTTTAATACTTGTGCATATTACTAGATTTAAAATATTAATTTTTAAATATTGGAACACAACTAGTATAAGGATGTCTTGTTTTAAACTGATTTTCAGTCCTTTCCATTTATTTCCAACAAAAATATTGAGAGGAAAAAAAAAAGACATTTAAATTAAATCTCGTCCCAACAATCATTTATAATTTAATGCATAGCCATGATATAATATGCCATGATGTAACACTTGCTAAAAATTTCCCCTGGTTCTTCAAGGTACGAGGTTTGTGCCTCAGTGACTAATTATACAATATGCTCTGTGGACTACCAGTAGTACCTTAGCATTCTGTAGATGTAGTTTAAGAAATAACACACAACAAACTTGTACCAAACTGCAATTCATGGTCTGTACATGTAAATTCATTCATCTAAGCCTTGAAGTATATAATATATATCCCTCAAACAAAAAGCATTCAAAAATTAGCATAAATATTAAAAAAGAAATACANAAGGGATTAGGTTACTTTGTTTTTTATGTTATTACCCGAGTATAGGGTGAACCCATGTAATTGCTGTTAGTTTGGGAATGAATCCTGTTTTCCTCATATTTCTTTGTCATTGGTCCTTTCGGGGTTCTGTGCATGGGCGTAGCCAGAGTTTTGTTATGGGGGGGGCCTAGTGGAGGCAAACCTGACACAAAATTGAATTATTTCAAATTATTGTTCATTATTGGGCACCGAGCAAGCCGTTCACCCTTTTTTAGTATTCAAAACTTTTATTTTAGCTTTAGGCTTTACAAATCGACTCAACACTTTTTCGGCTGTGATTTCCTGGGGGGCACCAGGTTCTCTGGGAGGGGCCGTGCCCCCCCAGGCTCCCCCCTAGCTACGCCCATGGTTCTGTGCACATTTACCTATCATAACACTGTAGTCAGTACAGACTATACAAAATTCTTAGAAGACATCTGAGCCAAAACACGATGTATTTTAAAAATACAAAGTTAATTTTGCAGTTCATTTATACGGAATTTCTATGAACTTTTTACAGACTCAACTACATGGTTAATTAAGTTGGTCGATTATGTGAGGATCGGGGTTTATGCGCCGCCGCCTAAACCGTTTCCGACGGCAGGACGGTGAGGCCTATTCAGGTGGTCAATGGATGGAAGGGTTAATCGAGTGGGGAGATCGCGGATAAGTCGATAGGGTGTCGGCGATGTACGAGTAATCACTCTCACTTAAATTATCAAATAGTTTAATAAGAACATTGACTAAATAACCATTTAGTCAATGTTCTTATTAAAGCTCAAATTATAGCTCAAAAGAGAAATACAAAGATAGGCCGTTAGAAGGGTGATGTCGGCATTCGCGACATCTAAGGGATCTAATCCCTTTTTATCTTCCAAATTAATCTAACTAACTCTCGGTCAATTGAGGGCGGGAGAGGGAGATTTTACGCAAATGAGGATAGATTTACCTTGCTATTTGTTGTCGTCTGTGTTGCGTAGAGTAGACGGAGTTAATGATGTTGACCAGCCGCTGTCTGTTGTTTGGACGCCCCCCCGACAATCGGGTGCTAGCCCTTTTTATACATTTTTTTTTAGGAGGACGATAACTCTCATATAGTTGACGATTTATATGGACACCTGTTAGCGGTGCCGGATCTAAATCCAGCCGGTACGGAACGTTGCCGATGTATTGTTTGGGCCGGATTGTTGACGTTAGTTTCTTGGAGATGACCTTTTGCGATATAAATTCTGACGAATTCGACAGTTCTCTCCCATTAATTATTGTATAGTTGACAATATTTTCCCAGATTTAACAACAGTCTCTAGATTGTTTATATTAAATATCGTGTTGGTCGACGAGCGAGGCAATTCATTACTAGGTTGTTTTGGCTATTGTACAGGTTTTCGCAGACACGTGCCACGTGCAGCCAGGGCAGCTAAAGGAGAGGTGAGAAGCGCCGCTTGTTTTAAACTTTCCTTTAAACGTCAGTGTTCGCCTTGTTGACTTTATCGTTGATCGCATTACGGTTTTTTATCGGTCTAGGGCCTAGGCTGTGACATTTAACCCGAAGAGACAGTTTTGATCGTTGATTGTACACTATTCCTTTTTTTTTTTGTTAGGGCTAGGAAGAGATCGATACAACAAAAAAAAAAAAGGGGTGACCAGAATATCACAATTATTTCTCGTAAACTATAAAAGCCTACTTATTCCTGATAGTTCTCCTTTTAAATTAGTTATGTTTGCATATTATTGTATTAAAAACTTTAAAAAATATTTAGTTTACAAAAATTTTCAGGAACCGCAGAAAAGGAAAAAACTTTCAGGAGCGCAATTTCGACAACAAAAACGAGAAAAGGAGGTACAGAAAGAAAAACTGGCTGGTTCTATAATGAAATTTTTAAGCAAGCCAGAAAATAAGGAAACGGAATGTCAAGAAAATATTTACGTAGCTTCAACAAGCACAGCTTTAAATCCAGAAGCTATGGAGGTATCTGAAGAAAAATTTGTATGTTGTAGTCCTTCTTCAGAAGGAGACTCCAGAAAAACTAAAACAAGAGAAGGTACTACTGAAGAACCTGTAAGCAATTTAGCGTCGTCATTGATATGTAGCAGTTTAGATTGTGGTAATGATCCCGGTTTGTGGCCTGCCGGCATGACTAATGATCTTATTAATATTTTGGTTAGTCGTGGTCTCGTACAGGTGTTTAACTACAATTTTCCAGCTAATGACGCTGGAAGAAAATTTGCAAACAATTATTATTCTAGAAATCTTCCCAATGGAGAAAAAATTAACAGAGAATGGCTTGTTTACTCTATTTCAAAAGATTCAGTCTATTGTTTTTGTTGTAAAATATTTGGTAAAACTGTAAGTAGTTTGTCTGCTTTGAACGGTTTTTCTGATTGGCAGCATTTATCATTAACATTGAAAAGACACGAAACAAGCGTTTCCCACAGTGAAAATGTGAAATCGTGGGTACAATTGAATAATATGTTAAAAAATAAAACTACTGTAAATCAAATGCAACTGAGACTATTAGAATTAGAAAAAAAACAATGGTGTGATGTATTAGAAAGAATCATAGCCGTTATTAAATTTTTATCTCATCAGTGTCTGGCTTTTCGGGGCGCGTCAAAAACATTATATGAGCATGATAATGGTAATTTTCTAAAAGCAATCGAAATGATAGCATCCTTTGATTCAGTCATGCGGGAACATATTCACAGAATTCAATCCTCGAAATCTGATTCGAGTCATATGACTCATTATTTAGGAGATCAAATTCAGAATGAAGTCATTGATTTACTCGGCACAACCATAAAAAATTATATACTGGACAAAGTCAGAAAAGCAAAATATTTCTCCATTATATTAGATTGCACACCAGATGCAAGTCACACAGAAGAAATTACAGTTGTACTCAGGCATGTTCTTTTAAACAATGAAACTAAAAATGTTGCGATATGCGAAAATTTCGTTGGTTTCTGTCCGATCACAAGCTCCACAGGTAAAGGTCTATTAAATTTTGTTTTGGATTTATTTTCACATTTAAATCTCGACATTCAAAACTTACGCGGTCAATGTTACGATAATGGTTCTAATATGCGTGGAAAACGCAATGGATTGCAAAAAAAAATTTTGGAAATGAATAATCGAGCATTTTACGTTTCATGCTCGGCTCATAGTCTCAATTTAGTAGTCAATGATGCAGCAAATATTACGCACGAAACTGTGAATTTTTTTAATATAATTCAAGAATTTTACGTTTTCTTTTCATCGTCTACGAAAAGGTGGTCGATAATTGTCAAACATTTACCAGATTTCAAATTAAAAGCTTTAAGTGCCACGCGGTGGTCAAGCAGAATTGATGCAGTCAAACCATTACGGTATCACCTCGAAAAAATATTTGATGCTTTGCTGGAAATATCTGATAATTCGTCGGAATGGGATTGTATTACATCTCACAAAGCTCATTCGCTTGCTTTGAACATCCAAAATTATAGATTTATTTGCTCGATTGTAATTTGGTTCGATATTTTAAACGAAATTAATGCTCTGAGCAAAATGATGCAAAGTCCCATAATAAATACTGAAATTTGCATAAATTTGTTAAATAAGTTGGTTGATAAGTTCACAGAATATCGCACGGATGAACACTTTGAAAGGGTGTTAGAAGAAGCTAGCAATGTGGCTCACGAACTCAACGTAGAAACAGATTTCCCACCAATAAACCAATTCGTCCAAGAAGAAAACCAACACAAATTCAATATGAACATAGTGATGAAGTTTTACTAGACCCCAAAATCAAATACAAAGTAGAGTTTTTTTTTAGAATCCTAGATCAGACATTAACTTCTTTAAAGGATAGATTCGAAGAGTTAAAAACATTTACCGACGTATTTGGCTTTTTTAGCAATAACTTATTTAATTACTCCAATGATAAATTAATGAAACATTGTAAAGATTTAAATCTGAAGCTTAAAGACGATTCGAGTGGTGAAACAGACATTGACGGTATTGATTTATTTAATGAAATCAATGCTTTAAAGTTGCATTTTCCAGAAAACCAGTCTAATAATCCACAAACCCTATTACAATATCTTTTTACCAATGACCTAATTTCCACATTTCCAAACACAGCAATAGCTCTAAGAATATTACTTACATTGCCGGTTTCAGTTGCATTTGGTGAAAGGTCCTTTTCAAAGTTAAAAATTATAAAAAACTATTTAAGATCAACAATGCACCAGCAAAGACTAAGCAATTTAGCTATAGTTTCAATTGAACATGAAATATTAGACAGCTTAAATACAAGTGAATTGATAGCAGATTTCGCAAACATACAGTTCTTCAGCAAAATCGTAAATAAATATTTATATAGTTTTACACTTAAGTATACAAAAATAACTTAGTAATAAAAATAAATAGTTTTTCTTTGTCAAGTATTTCTTTTTTTTTCACACCCTTATGAGACAACACTAGAGCCTTTCTAGCAAGCTCAGCGTAGGTAGTCGTAGTTAACCAGGGGGCGGCATAATCAGTGTTGCACGCGGGCGTTTAAACAGCCAGCGGCGGCCCTGCCTCCCCGTTTATCTCCAAAAAAAGAACGAAGAGCGAGACCTGGCCCACTGTTTACACTGGCCAAGTCGGACACAGACAGCAACATTTTGGAGATGGACCGACGAACAGATTCCCACTCAGTCAGGGCCACATCTCGGAGGGCCCAATCTACCCAACGTCCACAAAGGTAGTCACGTAGAGATAGAGCGTGAAAAGTACTACTGGGTTTACGTCGTTGTACTCGACCCGAAAGGGCCGTACGACTCTGTCTGCCAGACTGAGCTTACGGCCAAATTTTCAGCACTGTAAATCGGTGGCGCAACGTTACGGTAGCTCCAATCCTTCCTCCTCCACCGCGCTATTCCAGTTTGTTAAAAAGGTCTACACCTCACACCCCATTCTACTTAAGGACATCAATCGGACTCAAACAGTTATTCGGACGCAGGCGGCAACGTGGAGTTTGACGTTTTCGGCCGGAAAGAGCGCAGTCGTCAACTTCTCCCCAAATTATGGCGCTCACCAGGTCTTTGTATTTATAGATAAAATCGGAATGATTCCTCGAGAAACGACCGTTTGAATCCTTGAAGTCCATTTCTCATCGTCCTTCACGTGGACTACCCACGGAACTTTCTTCCGCTCCGAACTAGCCCTCTGAACAGGGAACCTTAAAAAAATTCTTCTCATCCGGGCAAAACGGGCCTGGATAAAAACCCGCTTCATTTGGTTTACTCGGTCTTATGCCCAATGCCAGAATTCGGTGCGTCGCTCTCGGAAGGGGCTCTCCCGCCTTGTCTCCCTCATGGAGACATTCATTCATTCATTTTATTTTTAACATGTAGTATTTACATATTTCCTGACCCCGCTGAGGCATTATCAGGAAAGAAACATTACAATAAATTTAAATTAACATTACAATATATGAAGATAACAATACAATTTATATATATGCATTTTTCGTTACACTTAAGAAATAATATCTTAATAATATCTAATTTATCTAAAAAAAAAAAAATAATAATAATATCTAATTTAGACATTGACACATATTATTACAATAATATATTATATTGTTACAATACTATACAATACTGTACAATCTTATTACAATTTTATACCATACAGTACTATTACAGTACTATACATTATTACCAACAATACTATTACAATATTACAATACAATACTATTACAATACAATACAATATTATTACAATTTTGTACAATACATTGGCGCATATTATTACATTGCTATGGGGAACTGTCTGTTGTTTAGATGATAAGTATGTGAAGAAAATTTTTAAAACTCCACTTGGCCAATCTATTGATTTTCGGCAACAGATTACAAAGTAGTAATGTGTTTTCGAATATACCGAAGTAACAATTTTTTACTGTAGATTATATATATAAACAAAATCGACTGTATTATTTGTAAATTTATGGGCTGCAATTTGAAAAAATTGAAGACAAATTTATACTGTTTATATCTGTTTTTCTTAAGTCTGGAGACAGGTGTTAAATAAAAAAATGAAAACACTACAAATAGTATATTCGGGGCGGTAGGACCTACTTGATTAAATAAGCACATCTGAAAGAGATCGACAGTCACGTTGTTTTATTAATTATATTTTCTCTGAAAGGTGTTAGAAAGTTGATTCATGGGTTTATTGTTTAAAAAAATAGTAAAATGTACTGCAATAAGAAACTGCTAATTTAAGGTAATAAAGATTTTAGCTCTGCATTTTATATCTATTTATTTATGTAAACATTTTTTTTAAAATAAATTATCTCTTTGTTTAACTTATAGAATCACACTTATTGTTTTGATTTATTTTGATATAGAAGAATACTCAACATGATTCTTCAATTAGAACTAAGTTTTATACTGATTACATATAGTGTTCATCCAGAATTAAATAATGCCCTTGATAGTAAGTATTTCTCTACATTTTTCTAAATGTAGAAAATTATGTTTTTAATTGAGAATGGTAATTAAGAAAAGTTAAGAGGACTTTTCGTATGAATTTCTGCAGTGTGTTTTTATTCATTACATCAGAAGTTCTTTATACTTTCTGGACATTTAATCTATTTATCATTAAATATTGATATAAATAACTTTTCTTAGACAAAATATGTGAGTATTTTTACAGTATTATACTTCAAATAATAACTTATAATAATTATACGTTTATAAATATATACGTATACAGAAACATAACTATTATTATTATAAAATTCTAATTAGAGTAATTTTACAAATAAATGAAATTTGTGTAAATTTTAGAATCTATTCCCAGCAAATTCATTGAGAAAGAATATGTTGTGGATGTAGTAGAAGAGATTATTATATGGTCACATCTAGTGACTTTTTTCTATAATTCTGGTGATCAGCGTTTTGCATTTACTCACTGTGTTAAAAACTATTCTTTCATAGAAGTGGAAGAAAGTTACATTAAAATTGTAAGTTTTTAATTCATTTCTTGCATAATTTCTAATAATTTATAGTATTGCCCGAATTTTTTATATTAAGAAAATGGCGTTGTTGGTTTTTTATACTTTTAATTAACTGATTTGTGGCCAGTAATTAATACACTAATCTTCAATTTATGGTTTTACACGTCAAACGTTCAGAGTTTTAATTAAGTATAACAAACTTAAATGAGGCCAATTTTACATATAATTTTTAGTATAAGGATTTAAGTAGTACTTTTTTTGATAATTCGTTATATAATCGAGCTGTTTTACTTATTATTTTGTCTTTTTTTATGCAAGCTAGGTGTAATAATTTACTGCATTTTTTAAATGTTACAGTGCGAAGGTTCAAGTATGGCTTACTGTAAAATATATAATAAGACAAAAGTAGTTGAAAATAAATGGTTAATACCATGGTTCATACAGGTTGGTGTAGATGTCGTAAGTATAAATAAATGTAATTTCTAATTGTTCTTTTGTTTTATCGTTGTTTACATATAATGTTGTAAAAGTTGAAATAATATTTGAATTTGTATGTATGTTTAAAATTCAGTGTAATTCAGTTTGCATATATCTGTATGTTAACGTACAGTACATTATACTGTATTTCAAAAGACATTACAAGTATCCTCTCCTTCGTTTTTGAAACTTTCATAACTTAATTCACTTTCTCTATGCCAAATTTGAATGCCACATTTTTAGCCAACAACGAAAGCTTTTGGCTGTTCTGAATTGATAATTTCTGTCAATTCATGCAACAGAAAAGTTACCTGATTAAGTTAATTTTTATTGTTTTCTTTTATTTTCTGTAATTTTTCACTTACTTAAATTGTGGGCATTACAGAGCCTTTTCTCTGTGGCAGTAACTGATTCAGTAAGTGACACACTGAGGGCAGCGAAATGTTATGCGACGTGGTTCAGCAAAGTTCTTTATGAAAAATTCTTGCGTACTTTGCTTCAATTCGATCCTGGAATAATCAAATGATGTGAATGTATTTTATAGCTTCTGATAACTTTAGTAACATTCTCAAAAGTAGATATATTCAATGCCTTTAACATATAATAAAGTAATGTAAGCAAATTGCAAGCAATGCTTTCTTCTTTGAGCTATTAGACATGTATAGTAAAATTTAAACTATATACTTGAATTAAATAATACTAAAATTATATAATAATTATAACGTTTTTCAGGAAAATATGAGAGAGGAGAATAAAACATTTATTGGACGATATATTGACCTGTTAGCAGATGCTCTTCATGCCAGGTATGATTTTTTATACAGTATAAATAAATCATATTAGATTTGTTAGATTCATTTGATTTGTTTCGTTACAGGCTTATAACCACAACGTACATAGACGATGTAATAAATCTATATCCGGCAATTGTAAAGTTTTAATATGTATTTTAATAATTTTATTTTATTTACTAGGCAGACATTGCCATCCATGGCGGTAATCTCAGAAAAACTTACATGTCTTACTCTTCTTCTATAAATCACATTTCAACTACATTTGCAATACGTGCTGCAAGACCTTTAGATAAAGCACTTATCTTGGTGAAACCCTTCGATGTAATAGTAATGTTTCCAAAATCATTAGTTTTCTCTGTATATCGATAAACATACGCTTCATTATACGATTCAAAATTTAATACCAAAAAAATTATTACATATTTCATAACATAACCGATTTACCGATTGGTAGTATAACGAAATGCAACACGTGAACTCATCTACCAAAGAAAATATGCCACCGGGGGAGACAGTAATTCATTATTTATCACATAAATATGGAAATCTCCCCTATTATTGTGTCAGATATTAGAAGAAAGTTGGAAAAACCATGCAGCTAGATCGTTGGCAAAACACAAACTCGAACCCAGCTATAAGATTTTAATTTTGTCATCTATTTGGCCAATGCTGGGTGAACACATCGCATGTCGAATATTTCGAAATCAAACGTATTTTTACTGTAATGTGTAATGAAGAAATCAGAAATTTGAATTTTTTAACACCAGCAAAGATGCTTCTCAAAGTAACACGAAACTTTGTATACAGTAGTATTTGTTTGTAGGTTATTTTATATACAGGAAAAACACTTATGAACAAACCGCATCAATTTACACACGGTCGTTATTGAAAGTTTGACTGTATTATAAAATCATTTATATTTTGAAAAATACAAAATACTTATGTAAATTCTGTATTTCAGATTTGGATTTGTATTCCATTTTCTTTCTTTATCATATTTTTAACTTTGTATGGAATAATGAAAAAAGAAAATAAGTATAGCAACAAGCAAATGCCAAAATTTTCCATTCTATTTTGGATTATATTAAAAAACTTTCTTCGACAAGGTAGGTATTATTATGTTGTACTTGACGTCAATTATCATAGAAAGAATATTTTACGGAAATAATGTGTACGAGTAGAGTAGTAAAATAATTTTTTCTATGTTATGATTTATGATTTTTAAAATCAGGCAATGATAATTAGTGTCATATGTATTTTTACATCTGTACATTTGAAGGTTTTTGTTTAATTTCCTTAATTTTTTAAAAGAAATTTACAAAATCATTGGCTTGTATTTAGAAACGGAAAGACTGTTTTAGTACATTTTACATTATTTTCCACTTTTTTCCTACCCAATTGCTGTGACTTCTTACACATGACACTTAAAAAAATAATGTATTCTTATTAAATAAGAAATCGATAATGGCTAGAACTAAAACTTTTTTATTATTCTCGTAAATTTTTCATTTACAATTTATATTTCTAATTATTTTTATTTTTCAGATACAAATGTGGATCGTTATTTTCTAATTACGTTTCGTATCCTAATTGGCTGTTGGATCCTGATTGCATTTATTTTGACATCTGCATATGTTGGTACTTTGCCGTCTTTTATGGTTAATCCTGGAACCGAAGTCATTCCTCATACATTTCAAGAATTGATTCAATCAGTGAAAGTAGGACGATACAACATCACTTTCTTCAGATACAGCGATGAATGTCGTTATTTTGATTTATGTTTAATACAAGTGAGAATCATTTATTGAATATAGTTATAGCTATAATTTTTAAATACACAGTAGTTCAAAAATAAATGTATAATATAATATTGGGTTTGATTTTAGTATTAGAATTAGCTGTTCCGTTTTCTGAACACTGGACGTTCGACCGTGGCTTTGCGCCTCGCCGGACAGGCTGGCTATGTGGAGTTTTCCAAGTTTTCTCCACTTCTGTAACGTCTGAATAGGGTTCAGTTACCATTAAAAAGACTTCCCGAAGCATCCACATAGACAAATCGCCCAATTGTATTGCCGTAACGTAATAAACGATCAAACAAACATAAACACAGTTTACCGTAAAACAGAAAATTATTGTTTTCATTTTTGTATTTATCAGAGTAGTTGTCATAAATACCTGAGCTAAATTTACCGCTAGAAAACAGTTCGAAGGACATTATCGAAATGAATAAAATATCTTTAAAATTAGATATGTTTCTACAGAAGTTTTAAAACGTTATTTTTTAGTNGTTCACGACATACTTAGAAGTTAATTGTATGCGTTTTTCTTCATGAAAAAAATTCAATGGCCGCTGATTAGAGATGTATATCATTTGCAGGTTCAATTGTATATGTTTTTTATATCGATATAAAAAATATATATCTTAAAATTTTCCATATGTAATCCAGACATTAAGCTAATAAAATAATTATATTGGTGTTACGTTTCTGAACTTTTAATACTCTCAAATAAAAAATGAAAATTCTAGCAACAAGTTGCTTAACTTTTCCTGCATTTTTTGAAACTGAGTTTGTAGTGCAAACTGTTATGATATTTTATTTAAAACTTTTTATATTTTTAATTGTTATTAAAAGATTTAATTTTGAAAGTAAAAACGAGTTTCATAAAGATCTGTCAATGCCAATAACAGGTTGAAATCGTTAATAAGTCCAAGTTTATGCCTGATATCACAGGACCGTCACCTTCCATCCATCTTTTGGATCTTTTACAATCAAAACTTCGTTGCATTATTGCCCCTTAGTAAAACAAAACTTCGCCTACCGTGCAAAGTTTTGTTTCTTAGTAATCGTTATCCTATCCTGAGATATTAAACAAAATAGATGCCAACACACACACTCTCAAACACATACGTATATATACAAGGAAATATTTTTTTTCTTTTTTGACTTTTTTCGGTTCAGTAGTGTGAAAACGTAGACATGCAAAATACTTAAATATCTAAATTTGATATCATATTTTATTCTGTTACGTATACATAACAAAGGAAAGTAATAAAATGATTTCAAATTTGAACATCCAAACTTTTTCAAATCTTTAGGTTTAGAGACTCCTAAACCTAAAAGAGTGTAAAAAGATAAAAAATTTCGTGGTTATGTATGTACGTAAGCATGTGTATGTGTTGGCATTAATGTTTATTATGTTTAATATCTCACGATGGGAGTAATAATGAAGAAACACAATTAATGATGGTAGCTTGTGGATAAAGGGCATTGACATGCTTAAGTTTCGGTGTTTAAACGTCAAGAATATAGAGAAACAGTGGAATAAAACTAAACAAATAATTTAATTTAAGTAACACAAATATCTATTGTATATTGAATAACTCAAGTAATGTACTTTATATATACAGGAATTTAACTATATATATTTATATTTAACAGGGTAAATCTTATTGCACAAAGTGGATTACCTGAGAAAATTCACAGAAATATTCTTGATGAAAAAGCAAGAAGCGATCTCTTTTACGATGGGCATACAATTGCTACCAATAATGAGGAACCTCTAGAAATGGACGATATTATGGGTCTACTCTATTTATTAGTTGCAGGATATTTGATATCTTTTGTAGTATTTCTTACAGAAATTCTAGTAAACAAGTTTAAAAAGATTAGAAAAAACAAATGCAAAGTAAGGCAATTCCATATTGCAAATTAATATTTAATCAAATTTTTAAATTTAGCTTATAATGCTGTATTTCCTAATTAAAGTAGATTCATTATTTTATTATATTTTACTGTTTTGAACAACAATACTAATACATATAAAATGTGAGAAAACTGAATTTTAGCAATTAACTCTTAAGTGTTTGAATTGCTTGCATGCACTGAAACATCGATGTAACTATACTGAAAGCATACAAATTTTGCTATCTCATTAATCATCACTTTACAAATAGTTTTCAACAGATATTACAATAATTATGGAAGAATTTATATAAGCACAAATATTTATTACCAAATGTATCAACCTTGTGTATTTGTAAGTATTGTAACTATAAACAAAATGTATATTTTATTTTTTATTTACTAATGTTTGCCTAATATTAAATGTTATTGTAAATACAGTAACATTTTTGAATAATGGCCAGTGACAACAAAGTACATTATGGCCGACCAGTGGCCAAGCGGTTTTGTTCCTCAACACTGGGAGTTCGGTCTCGGGTTTTCTCCTTGCTAGGACGGGCTGGCAACGTGGAGTTTTCCGGGTTTTCTCCACGTCTGTAACGCCTGAATAGGGGCCAGTTACTATTAAAAGACCTCTCGGAAGGCATTATTTTTCCAGTATAAACAAATATATATACAGTAGAGCGTCGTTTATCCGAATCAATTGGGGACTGGGGTGGTTCGGATAACTTATTTTTCGGATAACTAATCATGTACGAAAAAATATATTAATTTATCCCATGTTGAAATTTTTTTTCTGTTGCATGTCGCTTTGCGTTGAACTTTCGTCCATGTTAAGCCTAACGAAGATTATTGTATCGTTAAAAATTATTTTTTTATTTTGTACAAACAAAATAAATATAGTGAAAAATATAAAAACAATAAAAAAATTATACTTCAGATGTTAAGTTAGTATCGAAAACGTAAAATATTTGAGTAGCCCAAGAAATAGCCGAAGATTGCAGCGCCACTACACTAGTGAAAATTTAAATTTGCCGACTGGAATGCTTTCGGATAACAGACGTTTCGGATAACCAGCTTTCGGATAAACGACGCTCTACTGTAATTACTAAATATGTCACATTGCAAATGCACATCACAACTTACTTCGGTGCATCATAGTCTAGTAGCTCTCACCTAACAAAAAAGACACGAAAAAATGTACAACATTGCTGTTCTTTGAAGTTCACGACATACTTGTTAATTGTTAAGTTAATTGTATGCGTTTTTCTTCATGAGAAAAATTCAATGGCCGCTAATTAGAGATGTATATTATTTGCAGGTTCAATTGTGTATGCTTTTTATGTCGATATAAAAAATATATATCTTAAAATTTTCTATATGTAATCCAGACATTAAGCCAATAAAATAATTATATTGGTGTTACGTTTCTGAACTTTTAATACTCTTAAATGAAAAATCAAAATTCTAGCAACAAGTTGCTTAACTTTTCCTGCATTTTTTGAAACTGAGTCTGTAGAGCTGTTATGATATTTTATTTAAAACTTTTTATATTTTTAATTATTATTAAACGATTTAATTTTGAAAGTAAAAACGAGTTTCATAAAGATCTGTCAATGCTAATAACAGGTGAAATCGTCAATAAGTCCAAGTTTATGCCTTATATCACAAGACTGTCACCTTCCATCCATCTTTTGAATCTTTCACAATCAAAATTTCGTCGCATTAATGCCCCTTAGTAAAACTACCGTGCAAAGTTTTGTTTCTTATTAATCCTATCCTGAGATATTAAACAAAATAGATGCCAACACACACACACTCTCAAACACATACGTATATGTCCAAGAAAATGTTTTCTCCTTTTTTTTGACTTTTTTCGGTTCAGTAGTGTAAAAACGTAAACATATGCAAAATACTTAAAAATCTAAATTTGATATCATATATTACCTTGTTACGTATACATAACAATGGAAAGTAATAAAATGGTTTCAAATTTGAACATTCAAACTTTTTCAAATCTTTAGGTTTAGAGACTCCTAAACCTAAAAGAATGTAAAAAGAGTGAAAATTTCGTGGTTATGTATGTACGTAAGCATGTGTATGTGTTCGCATTAATGTTTATTATGTTTAATATCTCACGATGGGAGTAATAATGAAGAAACACAATTAATGATGGTAGCTTGTGTATAAAGGGCATTGACATGCTTAAGTTTCGGTGTTTAAACGTCAAGAATATAGAGAAACAGTGGAATAAAACTAAACAATGATTTATTCGTTATTATTGTGTAAGATTTTTATATATAATACTCAATTCTGCCCTGAAAATTAGGTTTTTTGCCATTTTATGATAATTATATATTAACTTGTTTACAATAAAAATACATAACAGATGGCTCCTCAAACAACATTTTATTCAGTATGATCAAAAATATAAAAATTATTTAGATAAATTCTCATAATAGCCAGGAAATTACGAAATTCGTTGATACTTTTTATAACGCTTCACTATAGTGGCGAAGTGCATCTCTACACTCAAGACTCCACTTCATCTCTTCAAGTTGGTTTATCAAGTTAAACATAGCTTGAAATGTTCTAGATATAGGCCTGTTGGAAGTTCACCTTCACGCTCAAGACTATTCAGTGTGTACACTTTATTTACAAATTATACAGATTAAAGATATATGAATATAATGCTTTGTGCTCCAGGATGACCATATCGAAACGGTTAAGTCATTGAGATATCTCAGTCAGTGGATTGGCTCTATCTGCACTATTTGCCCGGTCTCAGAACTTACCCATACCAGAGCGTAATTTTCAGAGGAGTATGTACTCTCTCTCTTTCTCTCTCTCTCTCTTTATCTCTTTATTCTCACTAACCTTGCCAAGTGTCTGAGACCTTCGTGCTACCAGTCCTGAGTTTTTCTTTTATCCCTATATCTTGCTTGACACACAATTTAGTCTTTCTGGACAGGAACTTCCGAATAATTTTCTAACTGCAGTCTCATGAATTTTCTGATATATCTATACTTAACAGTTTGTAATCGATACAATTGTTCTTTCATTAACATTAACATCTGTTTATCATTAATACAATGAGCAATATTGCTTTGTGGAATTTTGATGATCACTTAACAGAGTTCTTCCTGTGCAGAGTGGTTGTAGTACAATAAATGAAACAATACATACAAATTTCATAAATTATGTAAAAATACTATTGATGTGCTACTTATTTATTCTATTTCTACAACATACTATACCTGATGATGATGATGACATATCAGAAAGCGAATTTGATGGATTTTTAGCTGCACCGTCAGCTAGTTATTTCAGGAAAGCAAATAATTTATGAACCTTTTTTAAACAAAATTATTAAATGGACATTTCACTTTTTGGATAATGCTGTTGCAACTTTTGAATTCTCGTTTATGCTGGCAATAGTTTTTCGTTCGCTTGAAAACATGGAAATTACTGTGAGATTCGGAAATTTTAAAAGATATTTTGCCTAATTATCGCAAAATTTTAACTTAACGTCTTAACGAGATCTTCAAACTAATATCGCCGGGAAAAGGGATTGAATGTCATCCTTATCGTCAACAACCGTTAAATGTTTATAATACTCCTTTGAAAACGTCAACTTTCACACATACAAACATGGTTGATCTAATGTTGCATGTATCAAAGAGTACAGTTGAAATTTGATTTCACCATCTTCTCATTGTCCCAGGAACACCCATGACTCTGCACCTGCCAAAAGCAATCTTCGTCTATGACAACACTTAATCATGTGACAATTTTCCCAGGACGATCTGAATATATAAGACCGATACACCTCTTCCTGGCAGTCTCTCTACGAACGATACATCTTGTGAACAGTCGCATAGTAACTCACGAACTTTATAATAGTTGGGCAGTAACTTTAAATTAGTGTAAAAAATTCCAAGAAAGGATACTTGTTCAAATCTCAAAAGTTTTTCTTTTTTTCAGACTTTTTCTGCCCTGTGTGCACTAAGAGGGCCTCTATATGCAAGCCATTATGGGTTCGGCAAGGCCCACAATGAGGCTGCTGGGTGGTGAGGGACGGGACATATCCAAACAGACCACCCCCGTAAAATTCCTGGGGATTTTTCGACTTGTTCGAATTCGAACCCAGGTCCCCCAGAGCGGTAGGCTGCTACCTTGACTGCTCGGCCATCCGGCTGAAAATCTCAGATGTAATAGAAAAGAGGTTTGATATCGAAACCACCCTTCTTGGTCCCTGTAAACTGTACACTAAAGTTAGGAATCTAGTTAATGTACGAGATAGTTTAGTTTAGAAAGGTTATGTCTGAATTTTTTTTATGAAATTAATTGATTGTTATTCATTAAATTCTTTTTATTTTAATGAATAACAATTAAAATATCTTGTTAATGGTATCTGTTACTTGTATATCGCATGTGCCTTACCAACGACCCCTTTCACTCTCGTCCACTTTACCTGACAAACTGATCACGATCTCACAGGATTAAGAAAAACCGAAACGCGCCATCCACTGACACAGTGAGCAGTTTTTATTAAACTGTTGCCAGTAAACAGGTGAGATCTTGGCCTTACTCCCAGTTATTCAAACTACCATAATTTAGGAACTTTACCTGACAAATATAACTAGCAATTTGGAAAATTCAAAGGTTAAGCATCCCATGTTAGTTGTTATTTTCCATGGGAAATTTCAACTTTTCTATCTTTAATTATATAAACATATTTTATAATCAGAAAAAGTTCATGAAACTGCAAGTCACATATTCGTTATTTTGTTGTGAGTAAAAATGAGTGACAACATATTTTTAAAACAAAATATGGTTTTCTACATTTTACAATAAAAAACATATTTTAGACAATGAAATAGATGTAATATCATTTGGTCATTATACCTTTTAATTCTTACAGATGCTTTGATATCATTATTTTTCAATGTGGATATTTAAGAATATACAAGAAAAAACAAAATTCTGAAACTTACTTAATACATAGTGTTTGCAATAAAATATCCTTGTCTCAAACAGGCTGGAAATAAAGCAGCATTGTTAAAATTACCACAGAATGAAAGATGTGAATGTAAATATTTTGTGGTATATAATAAGATAACAATACCATTGTGAAATAAAAATTATATAAAATGTAATTTTATTAATTAAAATAAATAAATACTTTTAGAAATTGTAATAAAAAACGTTAATCATTGTTGTATTTTTGTAAAATCACTATTGTATCTTCTATTTTATGAAAAATTAAATATACTGGAAAAAAGAAATTCAAAGAAGAAAATTTAAAAATATACCCCAAAGTGTATCGAAAAACTACTACTTATACTATTCAAAAACAGTGAAAACAAAATACAAGTTTCTCCCATTTAATTTGTTGTAATACGAAGAGAGTAGAAAAACCAAAATCAATATGGGATGAATAGGTCTGTATCAAATTTCTGTTTACAAAATATCGCGTTTTTATATATATACCATATCATATTTTCTGAGGTTTATTCTCAGTTCAAATGATTAAAACTCTAGAACTGTGAAAGTTGCATTATGTTTTATTTGGTTAATGTTTAGTGTACAGTACATATAACAATATAGTACATCCATATATATATATATATTTTATTTAATATCGACATTAGTAGCATATACAATCGAACAAACAATAATGGCCACCGAACATAATAGTCACCTGTAAATAAATTCCTAGTAACTAACCAGTAAATAAGAAACTGCCATCAAACAATTGTCATGTTACATTGCTGTCAGTAACCATTGTACAGAGATTTTACTGTGTTTTCAATTAAAATTTTATTAGATTATACACTTTAAAATAAACTACAATTGTAGCATGCATTTCTATTTAGAGTAACAATATTTGAGACTATTTTTTACGTCCAAGCTTTATACAATTGCTAATAAATAGTTGGGCTTACATATATTATTTAAAAATTTTATATTATTATTATAATATTTGATAAAGTGGATTTAATGAATGATGTATGATTTATGAGTTACTGTAAAATTTGCTTTAAAATCTGTGAATGATGCAGAGCTTTTATTTTTCTGTAAGTTTACTCTGACTGTATAAACAGTCTAAGATTATACAGTTTAAAGCTCTAATTTATTAAGATTACGTTGCTGTTCATTGATATTAGAAGAGTATAAATATTCTGAAGCATCTGTAAAAGTGAGTTCTACTGAAAACGTTTTTCACATCGTAAAATACAATTTTATATTTTCCTAGTAAATTCTGAATATTTTATTCTTTATGATACTTTGTCATAGACTATAGAGTGCACGAATAAATAATAACTTTGGAAAATCAGTACATGATCCTGTAGGAAATAATCTGTTATCTCAATTATTTGGCACACAATATATTGTGATCTATCATATGCTTTTGTGTTTCGTGAAAAGATTAATCATATGAAATATTTCTGTATTCCGTTTAACTTAGTTTTCTTTTTGTGAATAACTCTGCATTTCAGTTCATTGCAAAGAACAATTAGTCGTGTCGTCCATTGCCTTTAGGCGAACTTAAGCCTATATATATTAGAAAATATGATAGGTATAGCGCATTTTTCGCTAATCCGACCATTCCGACTCAGTGGCAGATATAGTTGGATTAGTGAAATTCTAATGTGTATGTCTTAGTTCGGATTTCTTCACTAATATCATTTTTTTCCATATAATTGATGTTAAGTTTTCGTACATTATATTTTATAATTACCTTTGATAAAACTGATGTAAATATTATGATCAAAATTAAAAGTTTTCAGTTCTCATATTTAAATTTATAAGAGTTTTAACCACTATCTATATAACAGCATATGAAAAATTAAAAAAGTGTTCAAAGTGATGGATGAACAATTTTTTTCTTCAAATCTTACCAAATACATATATCATGGGCATTGCCATGAGTAATTTACGTGCAATTTGATTGTGTATTGTTGAACGTTGCTGTTTTTGTATTTTGTAAGTAATATTGTTTGAAATAGTAAAATATAATGAAAAAATTGAAAAAATAGGAAACAGATTTAGCAACTAGATTAATATTACATAAATTTAGAAATGCGTTTGAAAATTATTGAAAGGTCTTACTCTTGATTTCTTTCTTGTAATGTTTTTTATCTTGTTTACGAGAATTTCTGTAACAAATACTACAAAAGCGATTAAATATCCTGCACCTAGTAAGTACAATGGACCCATAATATCACCCATTTCCGGTACTTCTTTTTTATTTGTATCAATTGGTTCGTGTTTGTAGAAAAGATCTTTTCTTGTTGCTTTATGAAGTAGAGTTCTGCGAATTTTCTCGGGTAACCCACTTTGTTGAACAAGATTCACCCTGTTAAATATAATTATATGTTAATAATTTGTGTCTATAGTGTACTAGTAATTTTGATATATAATACATTATAAATATATGTGTTATTTAATTTATACAAATTTATTTTAACAAAGTAACTCTTGATAGTTGTAAATGCCTTCAGTTACATTATTTATGAATTAAAAGCTTTAAATAAAATATTCATCATTGATCGTAGACTAACTATATACTATATTATACTTGTGTCCACTTTTCGACATTCTTGTAGACTAAGACTTTCAATGTCGACACAAGTATAATATATGTAGTTATAGACAAGAAGTATGTATCAAAATAACTATGTACTCTATTATGAATTTATAATACATTGCCTTGCACAATTTAGTGTCAAATGTAGTTTATATAATACTGTTTCAGAAATTTCGAAGTACAAGATCCGAAACGACAAAGGTCTCTAAAAGTGGTCGACAAAGAGAAATTTTCGTAAGAAATTGTTAATTAAAAATCAAATAACAACACATAATACAACATATTTACTAAACACACTCAAAACAAGCAAAATGAAACTGAAAACATAGGTTTCTTATGCGAGAGCCGAAACAAGCATTCTATGATAGAAAACAAAGCTGCAGAAGGTAGAACTTAAAATTTCCTGTATTTTATTTAAATATCATTTAATAATTTTATATATTTACGTTTTAGCAATCTGTAACTGTCGAAAGATTGAAAATGCTTTGTTGATAGGTACTATTTAATTATGCTTACTATAAATGCAATTGCACAGTGTCTGTACACATTTGTTATTGTTATTTGTCTCTACACAGCAAACTGTAAAAATTATTTACATAGAATTTCCATTGTATTAGATTATTAATCTTATGACAATTTAAATTATCCGGGGAAATAAGTATGTTTCAGGAAACACTACTCCATTTTATATATAGGAATTAAGCATCTGCGGTTTTTGGATACCTGGAATGTTCCAAAAACAACCCCATGCATACAACCAGGTATTACTGTAGATTTGTGTTTTATCTATTTTATCTAAAAAAAATAGACGAGCTAGAAATACAAGGTGTATTTTTTGGGGGGAAGTAATTTGAAATCAGTGATACAAAAACACGTCGGTTTGTATAAATTTAAAACTATGCTACAGGGGCACGCAAAGCAGGCATATTTTAATGCATATTTTGGTCACATGACACAAAATAACTTAACAAAGTGTTAAGTTTGTTTCTTTCGATTTAAAGTTTTTAAGCATATTACTTAAAGCATGTACTTGCACTACAGAGTATTTTCAGATAAAGTCCAAAACTGTGTTCACTTGCTGTGTATGGCGGATGCAACTCCAAAGACATCCATCGTATACATTCCTTGGCTATGGAATAAAAACTAGAATTATGAGCTTTCGTTGAGTTTGTTTGTGGCCAATAATGAGTGGTTTCAATCGTGACCTTGTTTGTTCAAATGTGCAGTATCAACGCATTATTCATTCGTATTTAGTCTAGTTCTAGATCAGCAACAGACAGGTAAGTTCCAAATTAAAGATTTTTAATAAACATTTTCGATTGAACTAAAGAAAAGAGGAAACTCAACAAGTTAATGGCGTTTTGAGATGAAGTGAAACCTGTGAGGATTTTGTATGGGAAACTGCTCCTATTTAAGTCTTAGATATGCCGACAAATCTAACACGTAAATAGAGTGAACCTGATCGTGTGGTAGGAACTCGCAACTAGCTACATTATTCAGTGGTTTTACCTATTTTGCACAAGTCAGAGATTTAAAAAAAACATTTCTGTACTTACGTTTTGGCGATTTCAACAGCATAATTAACTCTGGCTAAATTCATTTGTATAAAACTGAATTTTGTAAAAAGTTCGTCTTTCGAAACGAAGAACTTTTCCTTTCCCCATTTGGATATGCTCAATTCAATCCTATGTCTTGATGCCAGGAGAGCGTAAGTTCCTTTAAGTACTTTTTCAACTTGTTGGTTGCAGGACTCGTTGTACTTGATAATATTTTTATAAAATACTTCGGTAACATTATTTTTAATAATTGACTTCGGGATATACTTCTACAAATATATAAATAAAGTCTATTAATGTAACATAACAGAAAATTAATAAATATTAATTAGAAAAATATACATAGTCGTTCAATATTAATACACAGGAAGTGACTCATGACTGCATAGATAAAAAGTGTAGAAAAGAATTACATTACAATTATTTTGAAGATATAGTCATTGTTATTACGGATTAACTGTATTGGTAATTACAGCAGAAATGTTTTGCAGCTAATATGGTCGAAATAAGATTCAGATTGTTTCATGTGTATTGTATGAATTATTTTCCCATTTACACTGTACACAACTATTTGATATCCGCTCAATATAGTATCTCCTTTCTTAGTCTTAATTCTTTTCCAATATATGCCAAAATATCTGATATAATAAGAATTGACATTTAAAAAAATATCCCTGCCTATGACAACAATATTGTTATATACAGGGCCACGTAAAGTCTGTTTGACTCGCGAATAATATTATTTAAATGAATCGTCTTGTTTCAAATTCTGCAATATTGTCACTTCATCATCTTAAGAAATAAGGTTTTACTTCGTGTATTTTAATAATATATTTCTAATCGACTTTAAAAATATTTAGTACGTTAAACATATAACTAAAAATGTGTGTAATAGACAATACATACTTTGAAAGGACATCGATCAAAATAACGGCATTCATCGCTTAATTCGAAGAAAGTGATGTTGTATTGTCCGTCTATAACAGATTGAGCCAATTCTTCAATAGTTTCAGGAATGGTTTCGGTTCCTGGATTAACAATATAAGATGGCAGAATGCCAACATATGCTGATGTTAGAACAAATGCAATAAGGATCCAACAGCCGATTAGGATACGAAACGTATTGAGAAAACAACGATTTATTTTTGTATCTAAAAAATAAAAAATAATGTGAAAGTGAGACGTTAGTATAATATTAATCACAACAAAATTAATGGGCCGAAAACATAACATTTTATAGCGCAGGAGTAAAGATACTCTTGACACTAATTTTCATTGTATGATTTTGTAGGAATTGAAGCAATATTTTATATCATTGCTCATATAAAATTTTTGCACTAATATGTAATATATTTTAATTATTTTATGAATTATTCAGTCTAGGAAAATACACATTCTGTAGAGTACAAGAATACCAACCTTGTCGAAGAAAGTTTCTCAATAATATCCAAAATNATTAATTTTCATTGTCTGATTTTGTAGTAATTGAAGCAATATTTTATATCATTGCTCATATAAAATTTTTGCACTAATATGTAATATATTTTAATTATTTTATGAATTATTCAGTCTAGGAAAATACACATCGTGTAGAGTACAAGAATACCAACCTTGTCAAAGAAAGTTTCTCAATAATATCCAAAATAATGTAGATAACTTTGGCTTTTTCTCGTTGTCATACTCAGATTCTTTATTCATTGCAACATACAAAGTTGATAGAAGAATAACGAATGAAATAAAAATAAATATCCAAACCTGAAACGTAACAATTAATAATTATTTTTTAGTTTTTATAATACAGTAAAATCTCTAATTATGAACACCTTAAACAGCAGTTGAATATTCAGAAGCGTTCTTCTGTACATAAAATAATCCGAAATTTAAAGGAATATTTGTACAACAATAAGTTCATATTTTTGCCTAAGTGGACGTACTCGAGAAAGTTCAATTTGACAATATAATTTGACAAGAAATAATCCATTTGTAGGTGTTTCGTATACATAACAGCCAGGAAAGTATTGATTTTAGTTAATAGATACAAAAGATAAACAATTTTTTAATATTACCATTTTGTTAAAAGGTTTTATCAAAGAAACTGCTTTCGGTAAAGGTCTCGCAGCACTTATTGTAAATGTAGTTGAAGTGTCAATTATGGAAGAAGAATAGGACATATAACTTTTTCTTATAGGACCACCGATGATGGCGATGTCTGACTATTGAATAAATTAAATTTATTAAAATATATTTTGTAGCAATATAATCGCTAAATATATTTATTACCGTTCTTAACCAAACTGTCATTTCAAACCTAAAACAAAATAAGTAAATTGTATTTAACATGTCTAGTATGATTTAGTAATAGTGTAAAGAAAACATACGTAATACCAAGAACATGTTGTAATAGCTTGATGTATTTTGTAACAAATGTCTCTTTTCCATCTGATTTTTCAATCAAGTCGCTCTAAAAAACAAATTATGATTACTTTATAATTTAAAATAATTTTTTTCTAAATTTATGTTTTAAATTTCATTACGAATGTTTAATATATCTGATTTGAAAATTATTTTACAAATAATTTTTGTAAAATAAATTATTTTTGAATTTGGAAAACAATTTCCTGAGAATTTTCAAAAGAACGTTGTTATTGTTTTCTGTGTGTATAAGAAAGGTTACATTATTTGTAAAGTTAATTTTTAATTTATAAAGTTAATTAATATGTAATTTTGTGATTTATTAATTTGTTTAATATGGATGGTTACTGTTAAGAAGAGGATCATCTGCAAGTAATCGTATAACTACAAACAATAAAATAAAAATTATTATTTTATTAGTAAAGATATGAAAATTTTTATAATATAAATGTTTTAAAATAGGCTTTCTAGTATTATTATTTATCCAGTGTCTTGTACACAGACTGTCATACATTCAGTTTGTGTCAACGGAGTGACATCACAGCACTTATCAGTCATCTGATTTTTCGAGCAATTTTCAAACAATTAACAATTTATAATAAAAATACACAATACCTTTTCTTGAAGATGACTTCAGCTAAATTCTCGATTTATCTTTATTTATTATACAAAACAACTACTACATATATTATAAAGTTTGGAACTTAGCAAATATACAGAATACAGCCTAATTTAATTTGATTCAATGAAATTTAGGTAATGAATAACAGAAAGTTGTGAAACATTGACAGCATACAAAATTTCAAAATACCGGTAAATATGTGCATTGTACTTGAATTTAATTTCACTTTTACTGTAATCTCAAACGGTACTGAAACTTCCATTTTTTTCAGGGCAATTAAAGTTATGAGAGACTATAGAATGCATAAACATCTTTTTCAACGTTAAGAGATAGAACAGCAGTATACAAAAAAGAAGACAATTATGTCCGGTTGGCAGATATTGTGCAATAGCTCGGAATAATCCGAATTCTAATTCGACCAAGCGACTCAGTAATTCTTTATCAGTGATTTGTTCCGAATACGTTGGACCTATCACTCAGTACTTATCCGCTCTCATTGCGAGTGGGACAACTCCAAGACTGACAAAGAAACAATGGTTTCTTTAGTACCTGCAGGCCAAGGAAAAAGCCAAGCAATACAGTGAATGAAACAAAATGAAAAAATGACTTTAAATTCAAATTGTTTCGGGTGACAATGTAACAATGCCGAAATTTGATGTGATGTAGAAGTATCAAAGATTCAGATATTTAAGTCACTGAGTTTGTGTAATAAGTTTTATATAATAAATGACAACTTAAATTAAATATTTACGTAAAGTAACGAAAGATGTAACATCGAATTACGAACATAAGAAAAAATTTACTTTATTTTCTACTTGAAGTATTATAAGATTATGCGGAAATAATTCTGAAATATTTAAAAATTAAAATGAAAAAATGTTTAGGCTTACTCATACTTACTAATTCTACACCAAACATCATCCGTTGTGGTTTTAACATTTCGTATTTAGTTATTTCTGTTCTATTGTAAACTTTACAAGAAGTGAGATCATAATTGCTGCACTGAAACAGTCAATAATTATAACAATGTCAGTATATAAGTAAAAATCATGTTAATTATAATAACTACTGTATTATTTGCATTAAAATACTCTAATAATATATTAATTTATATTAAAGCAAGTTTATCAGACTCGTTATCAAATGTGAAAAATTTTAAAACTTCCGGATAATTTCTTAGTAGGTTTGTCTTACATATGTAAGGCTTCGCCTCATCACTCATCTCCCTCTATTGATGCGTTGTCAAACACATGACAAGCCTGGAAAAAGGCGCTTTTAATACTCATAAGATAACAGTAAGTTTTCAAAACACATATACGCTGAATTAATTAATATTACAGGAATCGAATCAGAAAGATATCAAAGAGACAATATTCAAAACGGCTTGGCTTACCTGTGTAAAAAAAACAATAGGCACTGCAACATATGGTCATTATTTCTTGGAAATGAAATACGTTCCTGATAAACTTTTAAAGGTACAATTCTTATACATTTAATTTTTGACACTTTTAAGAAGAGTCGGTCATTTTGTAGAAAACAATTTAATTTATGTATAAAGTAGAATCATTGTATAAATTGATTTTAGAATCAGTTTATACAATGTACAGTACGTTAAGTTCGTAGATAAAATGAAGTGTAACTATATTGTGTAATAAGACCTATTTAGAAAACAAAATGTTTGTGGTTTACACGGTACTATACTTACACAGAAATACAGTTAATTTACAGATGGAAGAGAAAACAGAAGAGGAAACTAGAAAGATAGCTGAGTAAACACACCAAAATCTATAACTGCGTGAAACTACAGTTGATGAGCCAGAAAGAAAGCCAAATGAAGAGAAGCATTTTTTTTATTTGGAAGTGAAGTGATAATAGTTCATAAAGTACTAGATCTACCATGGGCAAATGCGGCTCTTTTTGAGTTGCATGCGACTCTTGCTGAAAGTGTTAATTTCTGGTTTTTATTATTATTTTTACAAATTTATTTTTACAATTTTGTAAAAATATGTTTATTAAAAAATTCAATATTTATTTTATATAATATTTATATTATATAATAAAATCACGGTACAGAACTGCACTACAGAATAAAAAAGCACAGAACTGCGGCTCCCATGCATTTTGCAAAACCTACTTTTTGGCTCCCACTGAACTCTTGCTTGCCCACCCTTATACTAGATAATAGAAGCATTATCGTGTTTCAGTAATTATAGAAAAATTACACTAATTAACAAGTAGTTTTGAAATAAATACAAATACATCGTGGAGAGATTAAACTTATTAAAAATTTGTAAATATAAAATTTTATTTATTGAAACGATTTTATACTATAAAAAGAGTTGAGTCAATTACTATATGAACGAGTGCTATACGAGTGGACAGCAGTCTACGTAGAAGTAAAAGTATATTAAAATATATGAAAACACATAAATTGAGGAATACTAACATCTTACCATGATACATCGAATTGGACTTACTAGTGGACTAGTGTAAAAAAGAGTATTTGTCTCCCAGTGGATGGAACCAATAAAATCTAGTAGGCGGTCATGGGTTATACCTCATTGATAGAGTAGTTAAAAGGAGATTTTCAGGTTTTCTTTAAACATCTCCCACATTAGGTCAATTTTTCCATAAAAACTCCTCACGGGAATCTTTCCTTCTTGACAGATTACCCATGTGTTGCTTTGCTTTAATCCAATTAATCTTACAATCTGATACAGGTTAGCCACGATAACGTTCTGGAGGCCGAGAATCGAATACACAGGAACCATCACAGGATATTTTAATGGGTCTCCGATAAATTCAATCTCACCTTATTCACACAATAGGTCAGGGTATTTTCACAAATACTGTATATTTAAATCTCATAGTGCTTGGTTTAGTTTAATAATCGACAACAGCTTAATACATCCGCGATTTGTCAAAAGGGCTATCTTGAAGCAGGACTTTCTACAAGAAACAGTCCTTACTTAGGTGTTGTGTGTGTGAAAAGAACATCATAAACACTATGTGGCTAGAAGAAACTGAGGTGAGTGAGTACTCACGACCAATGTTAAGTGGTAATTAGTAAACCTCAACTGATTGGCAAATTAAAATAATAATAGTTAAACAACACGTAATTAAAATATATAAAAGTCGATTAATATTTTAACGAAGTAAAATTCTGAAAATTATACAGAAGATATTAAGTATAAATATATTAAACAGTTTCGGAAAATTAATAATAATAACGTAAAAGCTACATGTAATATTGATTACTTACAATCTTAACGGCGTTTTTTTCTACTTCTATAAAAGAAGAGTTTTTGACAACTTCAGTAAATGCAAAATGACGATCCCCAGAATCATAAAACAAACTCACTTCATTCGGATAACGAATACGCTCTTTCACCATATGCACAATATGTTCTTTCTGAATGAATTCCCCTGGAATCATTTCTGAAAATTACACATATATTTATTTTATAAGTATTTTCCATTAAGGGATTTACGATTTATCTTTCCCAAGAACATTTAATACTGAGTGTGATTTCANTAGGCGAAACCCGAGACCGATTCGGGTCGGGAAAAGGTCGGAGAGGTGATGACGGTCCTTTAACGTTCGCGCTCGTATTTTACTCCGTTATGTCCCTTTTCTCTGTCATCTTGGAACCCAAACGGTTCACCAGATGTTCTTGTGGCCATTTATCCCCTACCGCGTTCTTACTTCACAGATATCCCTTTTGTTCTTAGACCCCCCTTTCTCCCGCTTGCTTCGACCCGAAATTTGTTCGCGCGCATCCCGACAAAGCTCTCCCTCTCTCTCTGTCGACATTCCCCCCTGTTATTTATCGTCGCGTCGCGTTTGTTTTACAATTCGAGAAAGTTTTCGTCTCATCTGGGCTTTGTCACTAACACATCCCCTTGACCCGATTCTGTCTTCGAAACTTTCTGACGTTCAAGTTTGTAATTAGTCGAAATTTCTACGCGCTTTTACGACCCTCACATAATCTGGCATCATTTGACATTAATTTATTTTGATAAAAACAATATTATGTAGCGTAGAAATCTGGCATTAATCTAAAGATATTTTTAGATAACAATCAAATTTAATTATAAAGCATAGCTTTGTAGTAGAAAAGAACAATTGGATGTTATGTTGAAATCGATATTTATTTATTAGTTAGTTAATTTCTTTGACGATATTATGTAACTATTTCAGGAATACATGCAATGTGTGACTGCAGTTGATGGACAATGGTTGGCCGAATTGGGTCCAATGTTCTATAGCATTAAAGAATCGACTAAGTCCCGACAGGTAGTTTATGGTTTTAACTTTTGTTTTTGTTATTTAAATTGATAAACTCAAAAATCTATAAAATTTAAAATAGGAAAGACGCAAAATGGCCAAGCAGAACCAGAACCAAATGGAAGAAGAAATGGCTCTGGCTCAAGAACAGCTGAAACAGAGAAGAGAAGAACAGAAATCTCGTGATTGCATTTCCGTCAGAAAGTAAAGCATTGTTTTTTCTATCTTTACTTTGTACTGTAAAAAAAGGTAATTAATAAAATACATTTACAGAAATCAGATTGCCACACCTGGGAGATTAGAACCGGGAACACCTCGAAGAACACCATCGAGATTTGGATTGTGAGAAATCTTGTTGATTTTAATTCATTCGCGAGTTTTAAAAACTTTTTGTAAATACAAAAAGAATTAAAAGATTTTAACGCGATTGTTGCATATTTCTTTGTACACACTTATGAATTTTCCACACGTGTTTTATAACATAAGGTATTTATCATGCTTAGAGTTTCCTTTCACAAGTATATAATTACACTTGCAGAAGGTGACTCAACTTATTCTTCCACACAAATTATAAACATTAGACTTTAAATATTGCTCCTGTAAAAGAATGATGATGTGATTAAATATCTGTTAAGTAGTTTTTGAATATAGATGTACACACAAACAAATGATAAAACAATTGTTTTTAGTAACAATGACTTAACCATTCAAATGGTGGTTGGGATTGCTTGAAAGGAGGATAGCTGAACACAAATACGACACATACAACAAAAAGTTCACTTCCACCCTAGCCCAATTTGCAAGTGAACCAAATATAACGACCAAATGGGAAGAGAGGAAGATTATTATTCGTATGCTTGACAATAGCAAACTTAGAACAGTTGAAACCATTGAAATATTTGCGCAATCCCTCAAAGAGAGTTGTATCAACAGCAAAGATGCAAACTCGCTCTCCTCTGCAACAGGGGTGGACTAAGGCCTAGGCAACCTAGGCACGTGCCTAGGGCCTGTAATTTTTGGGACCCGAAAATTAGGTTTTTAATTTTTATAAACGTATCCGAATTATGCCGAATCGTTGATTGATAAAGTCGACGAGTGTTCTCGAGCTTATGCATCCACGCCCTCGAGTGTCGATGTGTGTAAATACGATCGAGCCTTTACTATGCACGTGTTTAAAAAGTCAAACGTAGCTATTTAAAATCAGTGTCTCCTGAACGTATTGCATCTTATGTGAGTTGTGATTGAAAATTGTGCAATTAAGACTTAAGTACCTAGACTTGATTGCAAATAGATTGTTTTGGATTCATAGTTAATACTTTCTGGAATTCCTAAAATAAAAATGTAAGTTTTTATAAAAGTATTACATTATTTAATTAAAATAATATATAATATAAAATACCACAAATTGTGATTTTGTTTGTGATTGTGATATTGAGTAAAAATAAATTTAATTGAAGATCATTTTCTTCTTTCTTTTTAGTATGTGGTCTTTAAAATGAGTTCCTATAAACATTTAAGTGGAAGTGAAAAAAAAAAAAAAAAACAAAAAGCAGATCGAGATAAAGTGGCAAAACAAATTAAAAGATCGTTGGACAAATTTTTAACTGTAGATGGAGAACAATTACAACAATCGTCATCATTTTCACAAATTTCACCTGCTCAAACTCCAGAAACATCATTTGTGTCCGAAACTATTCTGCAAAAAGACCAGCAGGAAAAACCAAGCAATTCCGTTTGTGAAGATAAAACAAAAGGAGAAAATATAAATTTAAAATCATCTCAAAGTAATGATGAAACTAAGAGCTTCGTAAACGATATTGCATTATGGCCAGAATACTTAACAGACGCCATGCGAGAGTATTATATAAAAAATCCACCAAAATCAATAAATAGATCTTTGGAATCATCTTCTATTCGATGCAACGAAGGGTCAAAACAAATCACAAGAAAATTAACTATTGCCTCCTTCTTCAGAACTATTAATAGCGGGGAAAAAGTTAAAAGAGATTGGTTGGCTTATACTGAAACTAACAACTTATTGTACTGTTACGTCTGTAAATTATTTTCCAAGCAAACAACGCCAATGACAAAAGGGACGAATGATTGGAAAAACGTACATAAAAAATTGTCAGAGCATGAAAACTCCAGTGACCACATTAACTCCATTTTAATTTTTATAACAAGATCTAAAATTACCGGACGCATTGACACTGAACTGGAAAAACAAATTATAAATGAAAAAAAATATTGGAGGGAAGTACTTAAACGTGTGGTAGCGACAATCAAATTTATTTCTTCATACTCTTTAGCGTTTCGTGGTAAAAATGAAGTGTTTTTCAGTGAAAATAATGGTAATTATATAGGTGCTTTGGAATATTTATCCGAGTTCGATTCATTTTTGCGGGAACACATGAAAAAATATGCAAACTGCGACACCGGTACTATAAACTATTTGTCGTCTACAATATGTGATGAATTTATTTCTATTACATTCATTGATAGATTTCATACAAACTGTTAGAGATGATTTTGACAATTTAGAAAAAGAAGCAGAAAAAGTTAAAGATATTGCATATACTAATGATAAAAAACGGCAGAAAATACGAAAACTATTTCATGATGAAATTCCAGAACATGAAATAAGATTCAGTGGCAAAGAACATTTTAAAGTTAATATTTTTTTTTGTTGTATGCGATTCTTTAGTTAGCAACATTAAAAAAAGATCTGAGAGATATAAAACTATTAACAATAAATTCAAAACAATTTTTCATGATAGTGATGTTAGTGACTCTCCAATAGAAAAATTAAAATGTTATGAACAAGATTTAAACCTAGCAGAACTGAAAAATTAAGTATTACAATTTAAGATTTTTATAAGTAAAGAAAATATTATTTCGCTTGTATCCATGTGGTCATTTATTCAGGAAAATAATATTATTGCAACATTCCCTAATTTAAACATAATTCTGAAAATTTATTTAACACTTCCAATAAGCAATGCAAGCGGTGAAAGATCATTCTCAGTAATGGCCAGAATAAAAAATTTTTTAAGATCCACATTAGGCCAACAAAAATTAAATAGTTTATCATTACTTTATATAGAAAAAGAGTTATTAAATAACTCTATTAATTATGACAAACTAATTGACGAGTTTGCAGAATTAAAAGTGAGAAAAAAGGCAATATAACTAATCAATCTGGATATATTTGTTTAAGTATTATTGTTTGTTTTAATAAATTATGTTTATTTAATTTTTGTACATGTATATTATTTTTTTCCTTTTTTTTTTTAAATCCGATAATTAAATAGAACTACATACTATACGCTTTAAAACCAAACTACCAAACGCAAAGTATTATATGTGTCATGACTGAAAAATAGACCCGGAATTACAATGTTGCCTAGGGCCCGCTTTAGTCTTAGTCCGCCACTGAGATTGACTCAAACCCGAAAATTACGCAGAATTCTTCTAACATGCCAACCACTTCGTTTATTTAACCGCTCTAAGGGGCAGACCGTATCCTCTCCTGCCTCAGGTCTACAAAGAAATCATTCAAACTACAGATATTTATCTCCACGCGAATCTCATATGAACTTTCTCTCTCGCGACTACTTACGATAAAGGACAGTTAAATTGATATATTACGGAGTTTGTATCATGTAATCTTTTTCTGTGAAACTAAACGGTTGTTAGATGTCAACCTGTCATCCGAGTGATTCATTTTCTTCGCGCCATATCTCAGACCTCCACGCGTCTCGCCGTCTTTCAAATCTCCTGCATCTCGAATCTTACCGCCTGTGCACGTGACTGCATGCGTGACATCACGACATTAATATTGAGAGTAAACAAAAACAGCTCTAGTTGCTGTGTGATGTCTTTTATCCTGACGTAGTCATCGCCGAAGCAATGTCAAGTCATCTGTCAGGTAATGCGGAAGAGTAGGGTGCGCTTCCCGCATTATCACAATATGTTGAATTTTTCTCTTAACATCAAGATGACTAATTGTGTTCAAAAACACGATAGGTAAAAAAGGGTTCTCTTAAATTGATATATACATTGCAGAAACAGCAAAAAACATATTCCTTTTAAATTAAGATTTTAATGACAATATTTACTTCTATGTACTCATACGACGTAAAAGTATACTTACTGTCACAGGGATATTTAAAATATTTAAAACTACTGCAAGTAATCAGTATGAAACTTAGCTCTAAAGTAAGAACCATATTGACTATTCTTCTATATCAAAAGTAAAAAAAGACATTAATAATATTCTATTATTTTCTAAAATATAAAAAATGCTATGTTGAACATATTTACATGACTTTATACTTTAATACATATGTAAAATTTATATATACATATGTCTACATATTATATATATTTTATACATATGTCTACATATTATATATATATTTGTGTATTCACGTACACAAATCTGTTAGTCTAACAACTTCGATTCCTCACTACAGTACTTGATTATTGCGTGTTCGCGGCTGGCCACATGGAGTTCGAAGCATTTTTCTCGCGAGTATAACACCTAAATAGAACCAGTTTCTGAAAGAAACTTCCTCTGGGAGGCAATTTCTAATTAATTATTCCGACTAAAGTGGTGTCGAATTATCGGATATTTTTTATTTTCGCTAGGTTTGAGCCTACCAGTGACCGGATAATAAAACCGTAGTATACTGGTTGTTGGTTGGCGCCTCGCCGATGGGGCTAGGCACGTGGAGTTTCCGGGTTTTTTTCACGTTAGGAACACTTAAATAGGAGCAAGTTTTTCATAAAGAACCTCCCGAGAGGCATTCCCCGCAAAATCGCCAATATGTGGCGTTCTCGTGTACAAATAAATCTAAAACCTTTCCCATGCTTTACTAACTTACGTGCCATGTGAAAATTTTGAATATTGCTACACATTTTGTATGGGCGCACGCTACAGTTTTCAGTTTATTCAGTCGGAACATAATACATTGTATGACTGCACTATAAATATTTAGTGGCGAAACCTATAAGAAGTTACTGAACACGTTGCAGCACAAAAATAAATATTAACAATAATTTTGTGCGTATATTTATTTTCCAAATATGTAGACTACATTGTTCATGCGCCATTCGCAATAGTGTGCTAGATTTTACTAAAACGAATTCGGATTATTGACTAATTAACAGAGGAAGCCAGAATACACTGGCAATCCAGGTTATCAGTTGCCGATTAACGTACCTATACATATATATAAAGTTCTGTATATGTATATTAATATCAATATTATAACTTGTTATTTTATATTTTAAGTGTACTACAATAAAAATACTTACATGCTGTATACGAGATACAATTCTAGTAGTACAGTCGTTTAAACAATGCAACAAATTGATTTTTTCTATGGCAACCAATGTACAGTACTTGTTGCTAAAAAGAAAACACGTGTGTCGATTTTTAACTAATCGAAGAATTATTTATCATTCTACAATTTTAATTGTTTTATATTTCAGAATTTTCGTGTAAATTTATATGGCGAGCGATTCCTTTGTTTGAACAATAAGTAATAAAATAAAATCTACAGCTAATTTCTTGTATTTAATTTTTCATAAATTTATAACATTTAAATCTTAAAGTAAATTATAAAATTTACTATCGATCAGAATAGCGTAGAAATAATTTTATACACGCCAGATTGCGGTATTAAGTTTTCAGTATTGTATACCCCTGTACCTTTACCTCGACAAAAATCGTTACATATATAAATGTATTGTATGAATTATTTTAACGAATGAATTATAAACTCTTATTTCTTTTCATTACTTTTATTTATTATCATTTTGTATTCTAATTTATTCGTTTTCACTTTGTAAAATTTAGCCAAACATCTCGCTTTTCGTTTCAAATATTTAATGGCAGAATGTAGAATGACAATGTTATTTAGAGACAATATGGAAAAATTTATACATTTTCTTTATAAATACTGTCCCTCAATTCTGATGTAAACGAATCAATGTATGGAATAATCTTCAAGCGATTTCAGCACTTGGCACATCAGGTAGCAGAGGAATTCAAATAATGTTGGTGTGTCACTTTTAGGGCCGCTTGAGTCATACTATTATTTTCTCACAGTAGCGTGAGCGGAAGCCACAATCACTTTCTTTGTGGTATCAGCAGCTTGGTAGTAAACTTACACTACGTTCGGAATCTTTTTACTATGATTCGCACATTCACAATTTAAAATTAATACGATCTAACCTAAGCTAACCTAATTGTAAAGGGTCTAGTAAAGCAGAGTATTTTAAGTATAATAATTATAATGCAGATAACAACTCAGCTTACGTGGAAGCATAGTGCAGCTGAATGAATGACTTTCCCGTTTCAGTGTTTTCTTCTGTTTTTAGTCACTCCGGACCCTAAGAAATTCCTATAAATTTTTAAGAATAAAACTACCTATAAACACGAGAATGCTTTTGAGATTATCTTGTATTTAAGAAATGTTTTTTTTTTTTTTTGTATTTTAAAACAGATTTTCGTAAGAATATACAATGTCGTTTATATTGGTCAGCGTGTTATGAATTTCAGTGACACAATTTAGATCGTTCACCACAACGTTTAACCCCTAGCTCTTGCAAGGGGAAAACGTGATACTTGCTGATCATTTACAATATTTTTTCTATAAAGGTATTTTTGTATTTAGACGCTTAAAAGAGATATCTATATTCAAAATGGTTGCAATACTAATACCATATGTTTGTATCGTATAAAATGTCATACAGAGAAGGCACTCGAAACACAATATACAGTTGTAGGAGTAAAAATATTTCAGTATTGAGACCAAGCTCCTTTCAAGTACATAGATTATGTTTGTTAAAGATAGTATTTTCCCAACCACTTTGTACTAAAATTTTCATTTAAAATACCTAGCATTAGTAGAAGTTACAATAGCATTTTAACTTTCATTTTTAAGCTATAATTTTTAAGGAAGATTTTTTCATTAGCTGTCAATGATATTTTCAAAGCTTCTTAGACGATGATGAGATAAGCCTTTACTTAGGTTTATAACTGTTCAGAACACTTTTATTTTATAATTTATTTATTTATTTAGTAGCTGAAAAACGCCAATACAACCTTAATTTACAAGCTGTACTGCGAACGGATGACTGAATTTCTTAGTAGTGTTTTGTAAATTGTAGGCTGTGGTAATGAAAAGTTCGTCACTATAATTAAAAAAAACTACATAAAATAATAGATTTGTATAATTAAAGTGAAATTCTGCTTTTTAAATTGTATAGGAATTAGAAACTTTGCCAAAACTGTCAACATTTCTATTTAAAAATAAATGTTTGTCTTCGGTTTATATCTGCTCCTTAGAAACAAGAAATAAATAAAATAATAAGTAATATTGGATAAACGAAACACATTATTTTTTGAATTGATTTATCTATGACAACGACCACGTTAATAATATATGTTTAAACAATTTAACAAACTTTGTTTTTATCAATATTTGCAAAACTAACAGATATATATATATAATATACAGTTATTTATAATGTAGGTTTTTTATTTACAAATGGTTACATTGTATGCATTAGTAGGTATATTTTTGTGCAGGACATGCAAATAGTTATTATTATGGATTTTAAAATTTTTCTACGGCCTCTGGGATCGATATGAATTCTTTTCTAAAGTACGAAATAATTTGAATTATAATATATCTTAAAATGGCGGAATAGTTGAGAAATTATAATGCGAATCTACCACTATAAAGGAAGTGTCAGTAGTTACGGAAACTTTTACAGGAGGGTTAGTCCTGGGTATGTCTGTCATCATTTGTCTGCTGTGTGGTGACCCCACAAAACCTACGATTGTTTGATAAAAAAGCACTTCTATAAACACAGAACTGAAAGAATAAAATTTATTAACGTGAATAATGTACCTGTTAAGTGTATTTTTCAAAAACCTGTACTCAACAATGCTGAGTAGTTTTCAAATATTCAATTTTTTAAGAAATTCAAAAAATCGGAATAAATTATTTATTGGCTATAAAAAATGAAATACAGTCGACCCCCTATAACACTGTTGATTATTCTGTTTTATATGAATTCCCTGTTGTACGAGTCACTTAGATTTTACAAATACATATGCCGGGGTTTAAACGTCTCACGTATTACTTGTTGTAAAAAATTTTGATTTACAATACAGATGATCTTTGGACATCTCTATTAGAGGGATTTTCTGTACGAAAGAACTTTTTTATCATGGAATTTAGATTCTTTACTTAACGTTTTAAAATTGTTATAGTGATTTCACGAATTTAAAATTGGTGAAATCTTAGTACTTTGGAGATAGTCAGCATATTTTGTTTTACACTTTCCACCATCATCAATTAAACTGAGGTAATCAAAAAAGAAAAATATGTATATAGATTTATACTAAAAACGTACCAAAACACGACACTTTTATACTGTATAAATTTGATATTAAGTAAATTTTTCAAGAAACTTCAATTCATTTTTTTTTGTACATGCATTCAAGTATAACAAATACACTTGTAATTATAATTCTGTTAGCTTGCTAACTACTGTACCATAGTTAACGAACAAGAATACTTATTTTTTATATATAAATAAAGATGCAAGAAATATACTATTATATAAATGTTGTAATGAATGATATGCAGCTCTCCATCAAAGGAAATATATTATATATCTTTAAATATTTTACTCGTACTTTTAATTTGCACTCAACTTCATATACGGACAGAGATATTTACGAATCTAAATAGCAACCACATTTAGTTCGAGGAAATATCTTGATTAGAACAAGATATTAGCACAGAATGCAGATTTAATTAGAAACTTACCACTGCAGGAGTTCTGGTGGTTAGAGAAGCAATACACCTTACTGCAGATTTTTAGTTTTTCGTAACACTAAAACTGCAGTTGTGGCAACTCTGTTTTCATATAAAAACTTCTAAAAAACTGCATTCAGACATGGACTTAACCACACTCCAGTTCAGCAGTAAAATAAATAGGTTCTGGCATGCTGTTTTATAACCACGAGTTATTTATTGGAAGTTTGAATTATGCATATGACACATCTATTTTAACTCTTGCAACATCAGAAATTTTGTAGCAGAGTGTGTTTAAATTACTTTTCCAAAGGAAACACATAACACTCGGTTGAATTTTGTCTATTACAAATCTTTCTAGACTGCGTTGAAGTCACTATAATTATGACCACATGTATTTTCCAAGTTATTTAGCATTTTAATTTATAATAGCAGTATGTAGTCTAAGTGAGTGTGCTACTTTGTGTGTGAAGTAAACCTCTCTCTAGTATTCTCTACACGTGACACAGATACTTCATTCTTCATCTTACATAAAATCACCTTTAATATTAAAATTATGCAGATGTTTGCATTATTCTGTATGTGTGCAATATAAGACGTTTTCCTAATTTATTGTTTTTCGAAAAAAATCTTACCAGATAATTTCCCCTGGTCTTAACTTACTTCAGCATACAGCATGCTTCAAAACATGCCAATGTTGTCAACGATGCATTGTAAGCAGGAGAAGCCTGTCTTTTTTTGTTATCATATTTCACCTTCAAATCCCCATTTTTCCTTTCTTTTTATTTTCATTCAGGCTAAACAGAGAGTACGACCCATTCATTCCTTTACCCCTGCCAGTAATGTACAATAGTAAATGTGAAGATGTATCTTAATTATATTTTCAGGCGAGATTAATCGAATCCTAAACGATCTCTGGTAATTTATCGATCCTGAAACAGAAGACCTGAGGGATAGGCTCAGCTGTGGTCGATTAGCTAAAGCCACAAATCATTGGTATATATTCAGAAGTTTGCGATTGACCAGCGGGCTAGTCGCGTGCAGTTTTTTGGTACTTAAAAGGTAAATACTTGCAAGTACCCATAGAAAATATTGTTGTGATGCATTCTCCTTGGCCAATCGCCATTGTGTTGCATTATGTATATTTCAAACTAAACGGAAAACAAAAACAAGTACTAAGAATCGCTGCACCATCAAAAATTGAATGCATATTTCCAAATTTTCGATTTTAATACAGCAATATTAATGAGGTTGAACTGTTTTATAATTTTATTAAATTTGATTCTTAATTAGCGTAGGAATAACCACCGATTTTAAATTTTTATGCAAATGAAATTTACTTATTTCTGTTATTATATAAAAGACACTTATTCAATTATTCATAAAAGCACAGATATTATACATCATTTTGTTTTAAAAATAACTTGAAGTACATAATGCAATTTATATTCATAAAATGTCCATATTTTAATATTAAAAAAGGTATCAATCTATTTGAATAATTCATTATTCATACTAATAAATATCTTCATTTCTTCGATTTGAATGTAGTTTAGAATACAGTACTTGTTCGTTAATGTGGTTACAAGAAGACCAGTGTTGTTCCGGATTTTTGAGCGTGGTTTTATTTCTTAATATGAAAAGCGTGATTACAGCCAGTGTAAGCATGATACACAGCCTGACTGTATTGTGTTTATAAACATATTATTGCAGAAAATTAATATTCACAATGATTTAAGTCCAGATAATGTTCATTTAATTGAAATTTACGATATAAATACTTTCAGAACTTTGGTAAGGCGTCGTTTCCGTATACTTTCTCGTTCAAATTTCGTATACAAATTCCATACAGCCAGAATAGTTCTTTTCTCTCGTTTTATTTAATACATGAGACAACAGAAAGTAAATACAGCATCTGAATAAAAGAGCAATAAAAATTTAAAGGTAAAACATTAGAATTTGATTTATTCTGAAATATATTTGTAAACTTTCAGTTATGTAACGACCATTCTTATCGTAATATCAAATTTAAATTTTACGGTTAATTTCAAGTTTACTACTTGAAATAAAAATTCATTTTATTTGAATTAATTATTTCGGATATTATTACACAAGTATTATAAATTCATTTTAACTGTTGTATAACCCTGATGTTGTTGTTTAATAGTTACTTTTTTCCTACGAAATTCATACTATTGAGTACATAAAATACAAAAATCGTTTAGAATTTTAATGTTATATTAAATTACAGTTTCCTCTTGATAATTCAAAAATTCATATACTTTTTTTCTAATAAATTTATATTCGCTGCTAAACTGTTTGAACTTGATCATTTCTCTTAGTCTGTTTTTTAGTTAGATATAAAAGAATATATTCAGGCATTTTTTAAACAATATAGCATTGGACACACACTGAAATTATCGATAAGAATGTGACCAAGAAATGCTTCTCAGAATTTTCCTGATGTGATTTTTTTGAATTTTCGAAACGTTTTGTGAAAGTTCACTTTCATAGCTTGGTAATAAGGAAAGATATTAAACAGAAATGTTATTTTTTTTAATCCATAAAATAGCTCAATTCAATCATTCTAACTTTGTGGCAAATTAACTGAGCCAGCTATCTTTGCATAATATTAAAGGTAAAAAAATTTGATTATATTTTGGATCAACTATAGCCTCCAGCAGTAGAGAATGAACGGAATTATAAAGCAATTTGTGGTTATATTATGCCAGATTCAAGGGGAATAATTTTTCATAGTGTCGTGCAGCTTCGCGATAGAGAATCTTTTTTGACTATTGCTTAATTAATCAGTGTAGCCCACCTTTTTCCAAATACGATTTTAAAAAGAAATCTAATTTGCTGCAATTAATTAACTCGATCCTTGTATATGATGAACTAACCAAATTCTAATGGAATTTTAAACATTCGTTAATATTTCTAAAGGTACCTATTTTCAAAAGATAAATACAAGAGTTGTTTACTATATTTATACACAGAGTTCCATAAATTGTTTCGTTAGAAAGAAACATTTGAGGATTTTTTAGAATAAAAATCATTCGTAAAACAATTCATATATTAAACAGAACTTACACATTTTAACTTGAAAAATATGATAAAATTTATATTTTTATAAACGTAACTGTAAATCATTTTTCAGAAATTGTGGTGTTTGTTACATAAGTATTTTATTATAGACAGAAACATTGCTAAAAAAAAATTGAAGATCAACAAATATTATTGATCAATTACAACACTTAAATATAACAGTGTTTACATATTAAACTAGTAATTTCTAGATGCATGCAAACAGTCTCACTGCAAGATAAACTATGGTACACTTCGCTGTGTTTAGTTATTCTCGATGAAATATATTATTATGGATTAATAAAATATAGTTCTTGCTTTAACTATGTCGAACAACTGCATAGGGTATATTATGTATCCTTTACTAACTCTATTAAAATATTTGGTTTGGACATAATTCAACCATGCAACTGCATACACACATCTAAAAAAAAAACAGATGAATTTTTACTACACACGTTCAACATGTATATGCATTTTGTCGAGATTTATATATGGATGGCTTCTGCCTTTTTTCTAGTAAGGCTGTATAGTCTAGATATATACTGCTTAAGAGTAAACAAGATATACAAAGACTATGCATTCGAAGGATCCATTATTTGCTTTTTGATAATATTTTACGTATCTTTGCAGTTCAGCCTTTTGAAGAGGACTAAAATTACTCTGCATTGTATTGTGAGTGATCGTGAAAAAAATGCAATAAATCGAATGGAAATATATTTATTATACGTATTGTTTATTCTGTTTCTACTGTTGATCGTCATTACGTTTACAGCTTCAGTTTTTATCTATGCTGAAATAAGGAAACAACAAGGTACAGAGAACGAGGAATTCTCATGTTCAATCTTACATGTCTTTCTATATCTATATTCGGTCGGACAGATCGTTGTGTTTATCATTTTTGTATCAATTGTTTTCGTTCTTCTTGGGAAAAGACTCATAAAACTTGGTAAAGAGTTGTCAGAGTTAAAAACAAAGAAGAGAGAGCTGAAAAGAATTTTACAACGTACACTCCTTTAGCATATACAAATCTGGGACATCATTTATTCGTTAACAACAAATGGGAATTTCTAACTTCACTTCTTTACGCTTTCTTTATGTATATGACTTGTATACTTCTGTTCGCTGTGATGTTTTCAAAACTTGATATTAAGTTAAGGATTCTCTATACACTTGCATCTTTTGCATTTTTTACAGGAATGATTTTAGTGTCTTGGATGTTGTCATATTTCACTTCTTTGGTAAAAATATATTTATAATAAACGCTTAATATCTATTGAATATTAAGCGTTTCAACTGAAATTTTAATTGTATTTATTATCATTATGTATATTAGAGAACAGTTGATATTTATTGAAATTTTTTTATCATTTCAGATGTATGATAATTTTATATCTATTCAAAAATTTTCTACCGCTCCTGTTCCTTTACTGTTTAAATTAAAGGTATGATATGACATCATTAAAACATTATTAAAGTATTATACTGTATTATAAGTTTGTTTAATATTTTGAATCTACCATAAAATGATGATAACCGTTGTATAATTCTTGTTTCATTTCATAGTACCCATTCTTATGCAGAATGTGCTTATGCTGATGCAACAATTGCTTAATACAAAAGCATTTAGTTTTGTTACATTAATATAAAAATAAATGTAATAATGCAAATCCCAACTCGTTAGGCCTCTGTCGAATTGCCTTAAACATTCTTAATATTCTTTAAAACCTGCATATGTGATTTTCATATGACAAAACTAGAATTCAGTAACCTCGTTTAAATTCATATAGAAATATTCGTTCCTGCCTTACTAGAGAACTGGTTGCATGAAGAATTCCAGAGTTCCTTCAGGTATCTAAATCTAGTCTTTCGCGTGTAATAATTATGCGTGCCAAGTGCATTTAAATTTAAGTTCGCCAAAAATTAAACCTGCTAAGTAGTTTTATTGGGCTAATGATTTTTGGTACTGGTCATGTTGCATCTACATTTCCACATGAAAATAAACTGACACCGATCGCTATCTCTCAATAATTGTCGCATGTAGAAAACCAACTTAAACACGTAAACATGGCTACTTTTCTGTAAAATGTTTTTCAGTGAAACACTTACCTTGTTAGATCGCAGTATATTAATAAGGTGGCTACGAAATGATTCAACCGCATGTTATTTGCAATGCCCATATGCAGTTTAATTAACGTATGGTTTCATCACAGAAAACTTAGGCTCATACTACCATTTTTTTTACTAGTGTTATACCTGTTCATATGTTAGTGCTATTTGCGATCTGTAACATGGCACTCCCAACCTGTATTCCTCTGTAACATTTTTGTTATCGTTATTGTTTTTTCTGCTGATTATTTTTTATAAAACACCGTCGCAGGACGCTCATAGATCCCAACCCTTTTCTTTTTATCCTGTTTCCTTTTTCAGCCCACCCCATCTTTTCCCTTTTTCCATAAAACAGGTCGTACCAAAGAGTGATACCTGTCTTACTACTACTACTACTACTACTACTACTACTACTACTACTACTACTACTACTGGTATTCTTATAGTTAACATGTCTAGTGTTGGCTCGTAAAAAATACTAGTTACAATTTTTCCGGCTGTCTTCTGTATCCTGTAATTATTTATTCCTAGTCACAAGCAAATAACAAACAAGAGTTATCCTCTAACAATACTTAATATTGTGCTTATTCTGTATCTGAAACTTCATATATTAAGCCATCAATCAAAACATTAATTGCAAGTTTATTATCATTCAATTTAAAATAAGAACTAATACTTTTATTCTATTCTATGGAACAATCTACATAAGAAAAATATCCGCATAACTATCAATTCGTATAATATTACATTGAGAATATTGTTTCAGATTAACGATTTTGTGAAAAGATATACGAAAAATCTTTTAGGAATATCAGATGGAGGTTTCTTTTACGTAAAAAAAGATTTTATGATAAAAGTGAGTTTTTTTCGGTATTTTTTAGAAATTTCTGTCATTTTTCCCTCTCTTTTAATATATTCAATTTATGCAGGTGATAAGTGGATTATATTCAATACTTTCTTCGCTTTTGGAAGTAAGTGGTGTTTTGGAAAAAAGAAAAGATGTGTTGTGTTGGAAACTAAACTAAGTAGAAATGTCAGTTTTTTCAATACGACTTAGTCAAAATTACACACTATAAAGTACTAGAAAGTATTAAACTATGGTGTATTCGAGTAATTATTAATTCTAACCCAGAATATCATAAATAATCTTAAAAAAGTTAAGGTTATGATACTTCACAATTTGAAGAAATGAATTATACGAGAGCTAAGGTAACTTTTTTTTCGCTAGACTTATTATAGCATAAATAAAAAACAAGGACTAACTTTAGAAAAACTTTTATTTCTTTGAGTATGCATTTTGGATAATTATGTCTTTTACAAATGGATTATGAGAAATGCATGAGTTGTTATATTGGATGAAATATTGATGACGATTATTGATTAATTAACAGGTATAAGTGCAAACATGGCGGCATCGTACTGTACTTCTGAAAAATGGACACTCCGAACAGCGGAAAAAGGAAATTTGAAGACATTTGCAGGTAGATTTTCTGCCATGCAGTTTTGAAAAGCTGTAGTAAGCAGCTCTTTAACACAATGTAAGTTTAATACAATGTAAATTTTTCATGTCGGGATTCTCTTTCTAGTTANCCGAGTGTGGTTTCATTTGTTATGATAGTTTATTAACAACACTTTTTATATCTTTAATTATTATAAAATAGAAAAAGGCTTAGTTTTGAGGAAAGAAATTAATTTTATAATAAATTGTAAATGCCATATTATACTATGCCGTATATTATCATGGATCGACATAAATATACCTTAGAGTATAAACTGATATACTGATAGAGAATATACTGATTTTGGTGTAGTCACACCAGTGGTGTAGCGTAGTGGGGGCGGCTAAGATACTTTTAGAGGACAGAAAAATTTCACAATAAATAATAATAATATCTTGTAAAAATTTGAACCATTTCATTTCATATTTTTGTCGCACCTACGATTCGGACCGATTGAAATGAGCACGGAATTTTTTATTATTTTGTGACAAAACTGAATTATAGTCTTTTAAATTGAAATACCTAAATAAGGGGGCGGAAAAATTTTCCTCCGCCCCGGGCGGCTGACACTCACGCTACGCCACTGATTCGCACTTGTCTGATTGATCTGTGATCAATGATCAACTCTAGGCATACAACTCCGACAATATTTTATGAGTGATGTATAGTAGACCCCCTATAATGCGATAGATACGTTCCGCTTTATAAGAATTTCGCGTTGTAGGAATCCTTAAATACATGAGCCAATCACAGCCCGACACGTGTAAAGTGGACTACGGCTGTTTGAAAGGTTTTCTTTCATAAAATTAATCGATTCTAGACTAATTTGACTCAACATTTCCAAAATACGTATACTTTTTTGGGAATAATCAATATAAACTATGCTATAAACAAAAAATTGTAAGATTACTTACTGAGTGTGCACCGTTCGACGTCGCCATTGCTTAAGCTTGTTTTCGTAGCAGAGCAGCGCACCAAACGGCGTCCGCGATTTCTGATAAGTTTTTTTTCTGCGAAAAATTCGTTGAACTTTGCAGACATCATTTATAGAAATAATTTTTATGGTCGTTGAATAAAGAATGTTTCTTTCACAAGAAATGTATAAAATTAGTGTTGTATTAGACTTACGGTACCTAATTTACATACTGTACAGAAGAGAGTAAACTCAACTTACTTGCCTAAACTCTCTGTAGCGTAGCGCTGGACAGCGATAAGTATATATATAATTATAATAAAGTTAAAATAAATTAAGTTAATATTGTACAGACGATAATAATACTGTACAAACGATAGTAAACTCAACTTACCCGTCTAAACTCTCTGTAGCGTGTAAGTAGTTTGGCTGCTTGTCTACTATTGGTCCAAATTTGACCAATCCTGTCGCGATACGAGTCGTTTTACCGCGTTTTACGCGTTCCTTTTAGCGTCTTTATACGAATACTGTCGCAATTTTTTCGCCGCGTTATAAGAATCCGCATTATAGGAACCCGCGTTATAGGGGGTTTACTGTATTCACAATATTGTGAGAACACGGACTTTAACAAAAATCTTTATTCGATTTCATCATAGTTTGACAACCAACGTTGTTGATTATCCTTTACTACCTGAGAACTTCTCAGTATGCTGTTTTTGGTTGCTCTCCCGTGATCCTTTCACCTCCCGGCCGTGCACTACCGTTTTGATATCAAATGGGGCAGTCGTTTCTCCGATTGTTATAGTCTTATAACGGCAGTAACCGCCCATACCACTCTGACTCAAGAAGTCGTCGCCCATTTTTTAACCAACATAGAACTCTATACGTCCGAAACGAATATACGATTGACCAGGGGCGGACTAAGGCCTAGGCAACCTAGGCACGTGCCTAGGGCCCGTAATTTTTGGGGCCCGAAAATTAGGTTTTTAATTTTTTAATTTTTATAATTAATTATTATTTTTATTTAACAGAAAAACGTGATATTCATAATTATTGCTGAAACGTATCCAAATTATGCCGAATCGTTGATTGATAAAGTCGACATGTGTGGACGAGCGTTCCTGTGCTTATGCATCCACGCCCGCGAGTGTGTAAATACGATCGAGCCTCGCGCCTATCGAGCCTTTACTATGCACGTGTTTAAAAAGTCGAACGTAGCTATTTAAAATCAGTGTCTCCTGAACGTATTGCATCTTATGTGAGTTGTGATTGAAAATTGTGCAATTAAGACTTAAGTACCTAGACTTGATTGCAAATAGATTGTTTTGGATTCATAGTTAATACTTTCTGGAATTCCTAAAATAAAAATGTAAGTTTTTATAAAAGTATTACATTATTTAATTAAAATAATATATAATATAAAATACCACAAATTGTGATNACATTATAGCCAATCTTATCCGTTTTCACAGAATGCAAGAATTAAGTTCCCCGTTTCCAGACTAATTAGAAAATTTTTACGTCCAGTCAAACGAACTATTTTCAATTTGATCAATTTTCTGGAACGTTTACAATCGTTCTATAATCGAACCAATTCGAACTAAATTCCAATTCGAATACAAATTCGAATTTATAACGGTTCGAACATTTTTTAAATCGAAATAGAAAATCTTCGAAATCAACCACTTTCAAGCCCATATCTACCGCACCCTTATAGCTATTGAGACGCAACCACCATAGAGCACGAATGGAGACTTGGGACTACTACCACATACAAACACCATTCATGTGCGATGTGTAGTTTTTGCTGAAAAGTGAAATATAGGGAGACACACGTCAATTTTTATATATATACTAGCTGCAAGGACCCGCTTCGCAGGGTTTTTACTTGACGGCAAAAAAGTAACGATAGTGAAGATTAAGATAATTACATTATAGCCAATCTTACTCGTTTTCACAGAATGCAAGAATTAGGTCCCCGTTTCCAGACTAATTCGAGAATTTTTACGTCTAGTCAAACGAACTATTTTCAATTTGATCAATTTTTCGGAACATTTACAATCATTCTACAATCGAACCAATTCGAATTTAAATTCGAATTCGAATTCGAATTTAAAGCGGTTCGAACATTTTAAAAATCGAAATAGAAAATCTTCCACTTTCAACCACTTACAACCTCATATCTTCCGCACCCTTATAGCTATTGAGACGCAACCACCATAGAGCACGAATGGAGACTTGGGACTACTACCACATACAAACACCATTCATGTGCGATGTGTAGTTTTTGCTGAAAAGTGAAATATAGGGAGACACACGTAAATTTTTATATATATACTAGCTGCAAGGACCCGCTTCGCAAAATTTTTACTTGAGGGCAAAAAAGTAACGATAGTGAAGATTAAGATAATTACATTATAGCCAATCTTACCCGTTTTCAAGGAATGCAAGAATTAGGTCCCTCGTTACCAGACTAATTAGAGACCTGATCCCGTTTCTATTTCTGAACGTCTCATGTTCACATCCAGTCAAAGGAACAATTTTCAACGTTTCTGGAACGTTTACAATCGTTCTATAATCGAACCAATATTCGAATTTTATGTTCGAATTTAAATTCAAATATTGTTCAAATTAAATTCGAAAAAATTCGAACATAAAATTCGAAATAGAAAACCACTTTCTACCACTTTTAGCCCTATATCTACCGCACCCTTATAGGTATCGAGACGCAACCACTATAGTGCACGAATGAAAACTTGGGGCTACTACCACATACAAACACCATTCATGTGCAATGTGTAGTTTTGGCGAAAAAGTGAAATATAGGGACACACACGTCTATTTATATATATATATATATATATACAGTAGAGCGTCGATTTTCCGAATCAATTGGAAACTGGGGTTGTTCGTATAACTGATATTTCGGATAACCGATTTATGTACGAAAAAATAGTTTAACGCATCCGATGTTGAAATTTTTCTTCGTTGCGTGTCGCTTCGCGTTAAATTTTCGTCGATGTTAAGCCTAACGAAGACTATTGTATCGTTAGAAATTATTTTTTTTATTTTGTACAAACAAAATAAATATATTGAAAAATATAAAAACAATAAAAAATTATACTTCAGATGTTAATTTAGTATTAAAAACGTAAAATATTTGAGTAGCCCAACACATAGCCAAAGATTGCAGCGCCACAGCACTGGCGAAAATTTAAATTTGCCGACTGGAATTCTTTCGGATGATTGACTTTCGGAAAATCGACGCTCTACTGTATATATATATAGATATAGATACAGTTGTAATTTTAATAAGGTAAATTACGCAATATGAATGAAAGCAGCAGTATTAACCTATAATAATAATAAAAATGTTTGCATTCCCCGTGGTAGATTTCAAATTTTCATTTCTTCGCATCAGTTACTATAAAATAAACTAATTTAGATATATAAATAAAATTTACAGAAGCGACAAAATTAATGTTTTAAAATAATTAAATGTGTTAAGTTCGAATGCATTTTGTTTTAATTTTACAAAAATTATCAATTTATAATCGAATATAATAAACAAGAGTAAAATAAGAAATTTTCAAAGAGTGAAAGAACTTGTGGAACATCAAGTTTCACAATAACACAAGATATTCAACATAGATTTATTTTGCAGTATTCTACGAAACGTCTACTTATATAACGACAATTCCGAGTATAACGAGATTTAATTCAGTAGAAAATCTAAAATGGGAAACATTAAAATCTGAATTATTGGTTTCAGATATTAATGATAAAAGTAAATAGAGCAATTGAATACAAAGATCAATAAGTAGAAGGAAAACCCATTAAACGTAGATTTATTCTGCGGTATACAAAACGTCTACTTATATAACAACAATTTCAAGTATAACGAGATTTAGATCTGTTATTTAAAAAGTAGTAAATCTAACATTCAAATATCTGAAACGACTAATTCAGATATTAATGTTTCCAATTTTAGGTTTACTACTGAATTAAATAACAAATGTAAATCTCGTTATACTAGAAATGGTCTTTATATAAGTAGACGTTTCGTAGTATACAGCAGAGTAAATCTATATTTAATAATTCCACTTTAACATTTTATTGGTCTTTGCATTAAACTGCTCTATTTACTTAAACATGTTCAATTTATTAACGCAAACACAAAATTATTCTTCTGACCGTTATTAAATTTATATAACAAGAAAAGCAAATTTTTGTCCAAAGCAGTGTCCATTATTACATTCGTTTTAATATAACTGATTGCAGTTGAGAAACTAGCGAGGAGAAACAGGCAGACCAAGCTACAGCAGAACAATACAGATTATAATCGTACTCCTGTAGTTCGAAAATGAATTATCCCGAACCACAGAACATATGTCCCGGTGTCATCATACATCCTATTTTGGATTCGATAAAAGTATTTGGAATGGATTTGGTAATTCCGTGTCATTGCATGTTACAAAGAAGAAGCGATGAAAAAACAAAACTTTCAAAATTCTTTGAAATATATTGTGATTGTATCGAAGTTGTATTATGGACAGTTGCTGTTGTTTATATTTATTGGATATTTAATTTAGACTTTTATTGCTTACGAATCGTGTATTATTTAAAGGATTACGCGTTGCATGGTGCAGTGGTAAATACGGCACTAATCTTGTATGCAGCGGCACAGTTCAGTATTTTGAAAAGAAGAAAATTATCTTTGCATTTTCCTCAAAGTTGGTACAAGGAAGAGTATAAAGTAATTGATAAAATGCAACTCTTACACATTTGTTTACTTATATTATTATTTGTTGTTTTTTTAAGTGTTTCGATTCTCTCACAGATTGTTGTATACATAGAAATCAAAAAACAAAATGGTTCAAACAGTGAAGCATTCGTTTGCTCTGTTACCATGGCATTCCTATATATTTATGTTTCAGCACAAATTATATCAGTTATCTCTGTTGTCTTCTGTTTCTGTTTTGTCACAGTAAACAGAGTAATAAAACTTTCTGAAGACCTAAAAAATATGAAATTAGAAAATACAGATTTGAAAAAAAAGTTAGACAAATTTATCAACAAACAAGTAGAAATATGGTACACTTTTAAACATTTGAACATAGAATGGGAAATGCTAACACCTTTAATATATGGATTTTATATGCACTTTGCTTGTGTCCTTCTATATGCTGTGATATTCGTAACTGTAGATCCGGATTACAAATTTTTTTATTACAATTCTTTCGTTTGCTTTTCTGGGAGGTTGTCTTGTAATAAGTAAATTGCTTTCATCTATGGTGTCATTGGTAAGTATTGACCACGTAACAAAAATAGGTTTATATAAGGTGGTTATAATTATAGTTGCGCTAATCAGACCTGTCTAGAACCCGCTTTAGCGGACATATTTTGATGAAACTTGGTTTCTATTTTGTTTTTCTTGTTCTTAATGCACCATTTTTTCACCTAATGGTAAAAATTCGAACTATATATTTTTTACCATTTACTTATTCCCCCGTTGTTCATAAAACATATATACCAAGTTTCATCAAAATACTTCCACGTAAACATGTTCTAGACAGGTCTAAGTAGTGCTACTTTAATTATAAACACCGTGTATTTTTGAATATTATTTGAATCTAAACGCNTATTTCTGTTATTATATAAAAGACACTTATTCAATTATTCATAAAAGCACAGATATTATACATCATTTTGTTTTAAAAATAACTTGAAGTACATAATGCAATTTATATTCATAAAATGTCCATATTTTAATATTAAAAAAGGTATCAATCTATTTGAATAATTCATTATTCATACTAATAAATATCTTCATTTCTTCGATTTGAATGTAGTTTAGAATACAGTACTTGTTCGTTAATGTGGTTACAAGAAGACCAGTGTTGTTCCGGATTTTTGAGCGTGGTTTTATTTCTTAATATGAAAAGCGTGATTACAGCCAGTGTAAGCATGATACACAGCCTGACTGTATTGTGTTTATAAACATATTATTGCAGAAAATTAATATTCACAATGATTTAAGTCCAGATAATGTTCATTTAATTGAAATTTACGATATAAATACTTTCAGAACTTTGGTAAGGCGTCGTTTCCGTATACTTTCTCGTTCAAATTTCGTATACAAATTCCATACAGCCAGAATAGTTCTTTTCTCTCGTTTTATTTAATACATGAGACAACAGAAAGTAAATACAGCATCTGAATAAAAGAGCAATAAAAATTTAAAGGTAAAACATTAGAATTTGATTTATTCTGAAATATATTTGTAAACTTTCAGTTATGTAACGACCATTCTTATCGTAATATCAAATTTAAATTTTACGGTTAATTTCAAGTTTACTACTTGAAATAAAAATTCATTTTATTTGAATTAATTATTTCGGATATTATTACACAAGTATTATAAATTCATTTTAACTGTTGTATAACCCTGATGTTGTTGTTTAATAGTTACTTTTTTCCTACGAAATTCATACTATTGAGTACATAAAATACAAAAATCGTTTAGAATTTTAATGTTATATTAAATTACAGTTTCCTCTTGATAATTCAAAAATTCATATACTTTTTTTCTAATAAATTTATATTCGCTGCTAAACTGTTTGAACTTGATCATTTCTCTTAGTCTGTTTTTTAGTTAGATATAAAAGAATATATTCAGGCATTTTTTAAACAATATAGCATTGGACACACACTGAAATTATCGATAAGAATGTGACCAAGAAATGCTTCTCAGAATTTTCCTGATGTGATTTTTTTGAATTTTCGAAACGTTTTGTGAAAGTTCACTTTCATAGCTTGGTAATAAGGAAAGATATTAAACAGAAATGTTATTTTTTTTAATCCATAAAATAGCTCAATTCAATCATTCTAACTTTGTGGCAAATTAACTGAGCCAGCTATCTTTGCATAATATTAAAGGTAAAAAAATTTGATTATATTTTGGATCAACTATAGCCTCCAGCAGTAGAGAATGAACGGAATTATAAAGCAATTTGTGGTTATATTATGCCAGATTCAAGGGGAATAATTTTTCATAGTGTCGTGCAGCTTCGCGATAGAGAATCTTTTTTGACTATTGCTTAATTAATCAGTGTAGCCCACCTTTTTCCAAATACGATTTTAAAAAGAAATCTAATTTGCTGCAATTAATTAACTCGATCCTTGTATATGATGAACTAACCAAATTCTAATGGAATTTTAAACATTCGTTAATATTTCTAAAGGTACCTATTTTCAAAAGATAAATACAAGAGTTGTTTACTATATTTATACACAGAGTTCCATAAATTGTTTCGTTAGAAAGAAACATTTGAGGATTTTTTAGAATAAAAATCATTCGTAAAACAATTCATATATTAAACAGAACTTACACATTTTAACTTGAAATAAATAAATAAATTTATATTTTTATAAACGTGCTTTGTATCAATAATTGTACAGAATAATTCATTTCTCAAAAATTATTAAAACCAACTCACTTTTGTGTTCATCTAACATTCAAATTCTTGCTTAACACAAAAACACATCTTAAAGTCCGGTCTGAACCAAAATATTTAACGAACAACTGTCGCATTCTATGACGAGACAGCTGCCGTACTTTAAATCTTCTGGATCTAGTATGTAAGATCCGCCGCAACGGCAACTTCTCTCGTAACTCTCGTCTAATAGAAATCATACAATTTCCGTAAGTATTAAGAAATTATATTTTTAAAATCTACTCAACTTTGGATATGTTTATCATTGCTTTACTATTATTTAAAATTTTTTAAATTACAAAAGTTCTGTAAAATAAATTCTGTAGTATGCTGAATGAGCTCTTGCAATTTTTGAAAGAATAAAGGTAATCAAACATTATATGTAAAATTAAAAATTGTCTAGTAAATCCAGTAAATTCTATATATTACTAATAGACTATCTCGTTACTACTGTATAGTTATAATAATGGAATTTCACAGTTGTTTTTACTGTAAATATTAACTATGGAAAATAAATAGGATCATATGATGAGTGTTCATAATACATGTCATCCTGTGTGACAATTTGGGCATTACTCAAAAGTTTGTAACCTGTTCTACTTTTTCAAAAAATTTTGATTTGCAGCTAGGAAGATTAGAAGAGTTTGCAACAAGGTTTAATTTAATTTTTACTACTATTAGGCCAGAATTCAGAATAAAACTACAAAAATTCTCAGATTTATCATCTGTTAGCTTAAGGATTGTGTTTCAGAATGAACAGAAATAAAAGAAAATTGTTCATAGCTTGTTTGCATGTTAAATCTGTCACAATAACAATTTATTTAGGTAATACAAGTGTTCTTTAATGAAATTAAGATTTATTTTAACTTCCTTATATGGTAATAATGTGTGAGAGCCTTGGCCTTCAATGACCCAAATGTATGTTCCCAAGTAATAGTAACAAATTTGTATCTTACAAATAAATACCTTGTATAATTTATAATAAAGCATATTCTTGGAAAGCAGAAACAAGCTATGAGATGTTATGAATACAAAAAATATTTATAAAATCAATACACACTGTGTATACTGCTTTATACAATATAATTTAACTTTACACTGCATAATGTAAGTTTTTTTAATAAAAATATATTACCTGAAATTTTATTCATACTACTAATTTTCACTTCTTCATGTACTGCATGTGTATTTTTCAATTCCCAAGCTAAAGAATGAAATAAATTTAGAATTATTAAAGATTGATTTTACATTTTTTATCAATTTTTGAGAGATTTAAAGTTTATTATATTGTAAACTAGAAGATGTTTAAGCTGTCTCTGAAAAGAATTATGTATATGTATAGCCTATATAAACCGTCATTCTGGTCAGTAATTTATAGTATTGTAGAAAACCTTAAATTATCAATAAAATAAAATCTTTACAACTGTTATTTGCATATAAATCAATGGAATAATGGTTGAAATTCAAGAACTAGAAAAAAAAATGATATAATCAACTTAATAATTATAAATTTCATATAATTATTTTTAAGTTTATGAGTTATTAGAAGTTTTGAATTCCTTTCTGTGTTGACATAAACAGATAACAAAATATATAAAGAATACTTTGTAATTTTTGAACAATTAATAAATCAATGATCTAGATTTCACTGACTTCTGATTGGCGGATGACACCGTTTTACGGTCGTATTTGCGTCGAAAGTTGAACACTGCTCAACTCGCTTTTACACTGGTTTTACGATCTGCTCGGGCATAAAATATCACGGTCACGTAATTAAAAGCTTTTACAACGAGGGGTTTTACGCCCGTTTTTACGCTAGCGGAGTCTTGGCCTTACATACATAAAGGTTGCCTATCCCTGTTCTATAACATGAATTATTTAATACAGAAGCCAAGGAACATGTAGAAGAAAAAGATAAATAAAATAAAATAAATTTTTATTTAACATTAATAGTTAAATATTTAACTAATACAAATAATTTAATTTCAACAAATATAATAATTAAAAACCATCACTCACCTTTTAGTTTTGCATCATATTCATTTTTCAGTTGATCATTACTTAGAGTTTTCCAGGCTTCATCAATTTTACAGAAATGTGAAACAGAATCTTCTACTTTTGTTTTGTCAGGATGATGCTGTAGTAATTTTAATAATTAACATACATAAATAAGCAAAACCATTTAAAAATACATAAGTATTGTAGCTTATAGTTAATTATTTCTTTAAAATTTATAAGGAATTAATTATATTTTGCTTTGCTACTCAGAAATAACACACTGTCTAATGGCCTTCATGACATTTAGTCAATCACATCACTTAATTGGATGGCATATAAAGTTATATTTGTTAGGGAAGTTCTTAATGTATAATCCAATTATCTATGGTAATTATTGCTATTTTTTATACTATTACAGAGAAAATCTTGAGTATAATCTGACAATTGTTCATTGCCTGTCACATTAGTTTAAATTAATAAGACTTTATCCTAAAAATATTAAAAATTACATAGAACAATTTCTCCTCTTTATAATATTAATGATTTAAGGGTAGTGAGCCTTTTATTTAATAGTATTATTAAATTTTACTGCATCCATACTTGTCTGGCTAGTTTGTAGAAAGACAAAACTGAAGTTTAATGCTCTTTTTGTCTTTGAAGTTGTCAATTATTCCATTATATTAAAGTTTCTGTAAGTAAAATCAAATTTACTGATATAAAGTTTAATTGGCACATGTGCAGCTCCAAACAAGGCAGTTGGGGCCCTATCAGAGCTGTTGATCATGCCCACAGGATTAAAAAAGTCAAAGGAACTTTTACATGACCCTTTGTAAGTTATAGCTCCCAAAATTGGCCTATTTGGAATTTTGAAGACCCTCAAAAAATGGGGTAAAATTTAAAAGTGAAAAAATCCAAAACTAGTTCTCAAAATTGCTAAAAGTCAATCATTTTCCACTTCATTAGAGATGGTTAAAAGTTCATATAAACAAGAAATGCCATTGCACCGACTACTTCCGAGGTGCAATTGGAGTCACAGTGCATGCTCCATTACATCCATCGCACCTTTAACAAGGCTAATTTTGGGAATAAATCAGAAAGGATCACATACAGTCCATCAGTACGACCTTTTCACTCCTAAGGGCACGTTCCACGACTCCGATAACATCCCGACTACCTCATTCCAAGCCGTATTTATACCTTCCATAATCTTACAACAAGACTTGCAAGTGAGAGAGAAGGAAGAACACTGCAATTCCAACTATTCATAAATTGTAAGGGTATGGGCTGGATTTAACTCCCAATCTTTACAACAATTGCAGATTGCAGTTGCAAATGATGCTGTTGGGACCTAATCAGAAACATAGAGCACGTCCATAAGAGCAGAAAAGTCAAAAGAACCAAACCTCTACACACAACCCTTCACGAGACACAGCCCTCCGAAATCAGCCTAAAGTCTACTTCTAGGTACTATGGAGAGCCATGCCACATGCTCTTTTAAGCCCATTGCACATTTACAGACAGTACAGCACGGTGATCGGACAATCAAACAATGTTTATCGGCAAAGAATAAAGAAAAGTGCGACATCCGACCCTTTGCGAGATATCTGCCTCCAAATGCAGAACCCATCACTGGCAGTTCCAGTCACAATCTTGTCGGCAGATATCACACCGGTAAGCAACTTACATTATATATATAGCATAACAAGTAATAAACGCATTAACTTCTACCAACCAAAAACTGTTTTTCCCCACGTACTGGTACCACTGCCTATTCTCCACGTTCCGTGTCGTCAAGGCTCGCACCTCAATGCCCGGGTGGTGCGAGCCACCATACCCCTAAAACTATACAAGTACTGCACAAACAGTCATTCGAAGCAGCATAGTCACGTGGGCTAAATAGTCGAACGCTATACTCTTAGTGGGGCATGGCACATGGCTGATTTCGGGGGCTATATCTCGACAAGGTCACATTCAGAGGTGCGATTCCTTTGACTTTTTTGCTCTTATGGACATGATCTATAGCTCTGTTAAAATCATTCACAGCTGTAATTGTACTGTGAAACATTTAAAGATCAGTATTCAAATCCAGTCCATACCCTTACAATTTATGAAGGTTTAACACGCAAGATGCTTGTTGATAACTGAATTACATAGTTTATTAATGAAGATCTCTTTTATTCACATTAAAAAAAAATAAAGAAAACTGGATTAATGTAAATTACATTAGCATTTCTCAAAAGCATGCCTAACCACGTGCTTCCGATGGATTTTAAAGGGTTAAATTAAATGGCTGTAATCTAGGACTAAATTTGCATTTATCAAATCAATTCTTAACAAATTGCAGTAAATATCTTAAATTTATAATATTTACTTTTAATATAAGAGAATGGTATTGTTTTTTAAGTTCTTCCTTGGTGGCATTCTTCGTCAAACCCAGAATCGCGTAAAAATCTACAAATTCGCCATCTTCCATAACAAACCACCAGACGATAAAATAGGCCGGGCGCCCTCTAACCGTCAAAACTAATTTACAAGTTACTCAAAATTAATAATAAAAGTTTACTAACAATATTTAAAATTAAATCGAAATGTAAAATAATACGATTAAAAAAGCTTCGACGATAAAGATAAAAATTTAATTTTACGATATTTTTCGTTTAAATGTAACCAAAAAGAATTGTTATAAACGCTAAAGGTTGTTATATTAATTAGTTTTAGTTAAAATTACTAATTAATTTATAAATATCGATTAATTTAATTAATTATTTAGCGTTTTGAATAAATACGAAACTCTTCGTTTGACCTTTAGAAATGAATAGAAAAAAAAAGTGGTAAATGTCGGCTGCGAATGTTTGGAAATTGATCGAACGAAAATCGCNTATATTTATGTTTCAGCACAAATTATATCAGTTATCTCTGTTGTCTTCTGTTTCTGTTTTGTCACAGTAAACAGAGTAATAAAACTTTCTGAAGACCTAAAAAATATGAAATTAGAAAATACAGATTTGAAAAAAAAGTTAGACAAATTTATCAACAAACAAGTAGAAATATGGTACACTTTTAAACATTTGAACATAGAATGGGAAATGCTAACACCTTTAATATATGGATTTTATATGCACTTTGCTTGTGTCCTTCTATATGCTGTGATATTCGTAACTGTAGATCCGGATTACAAATTTTTTTATTACAATTCTTTCGTTTGCTTTTCTGGGAGGTTGTCTTGTAATAAGTAAATTGCTTTCATCTATGGTGTCATTGGTAAGTATTGACCACGTAACAAAAATAGGTTTATATAAGGTGGTTATAATTATAGTTGCGCTAATCAGACCTGTCTAGAACCCGCTTTAGCGGACATATTTTGATGAAACTTGGTTTCTATTTTGTTTTTCTTGTTCTTAATGCACCATTTTTTCACCTAATGGTAAAAATTCGAACTATATATTTTTTACCATTTACTTATTCCCCCGTTGTTCATAAAACATATATACCAAGTTTCATCAAAATACTTCCACGTAAACATGTTCTAGACAGGTCTAAGTAGTGCTACTTTAATTATAAACACCGTGTATTTTTGAATATTATTTGAATCTAAACGCTCTGTTTCTCTTACATGTTTATATTCAAAATAGTTTAAATATATGACGTTAATCGTATTTGTTATTTAAGGGTACTAAAAATAATAAATTTTTATAATTTTAATCATATGAAAGCATAATGGGAATGAAAAACGATCTGTTTTATACGTAGTGTGAAATAAAAGTGAAGAGTATAAAATGCCAGTTTTATGATACGAACCTTTGACCAAAGACAAGCATTCATTGTTAATATAACAGTCTGGTTCATTTCACTGTGTAAAAAATCACTTTTAATTAATTAACATGTAAATTACCTAGTCAAGTTTTAAAATAGTCAAATTTAAAATTTACAAACTTTTACAATCAATGGGTTACTTCGGTGGCGGCCTTGACCTTGACCTTCAACTTCATTTGAAGGTCAAGTCTTTTTAAATGAGAATACATAGATCTTGACGATAGAATGAGCGGAAAATTTCACAATTAGTTATACCTTTGACCTTATAGTCTAGGTCGAAGGTCAAGATTATTTTAAGGTTATAAACTTTTTCTAATAGGAAACTATTGCTTTTTTTAATAGAATATGGAATAAACGGATGGTAAACTTGACAACTTTTCACAGTCTTATTAGTTTGATTTTTAAAAGCATTTCCTATTTTTAGTATTCTCCAAGAGTAACAATGTGAACATAGCAGTTTTCTGTGAGGTGCTTGTTTTTGGTGAGTCACTTTACTTTGCACCATTTTTTGAGATATTATTTTCAGATAAAAATTTAATAACAAATGTTCAAAATAATGCCCTTTTACTTTGATGCATTTGTTGAGCCGCTCTTCGAATGATAACACTTGAGATAACCTTGAGGTGAAATTCTCAGTTCACAGAGCAATGGCCGAGTGTGAAATTTCCTGCTCTTTCCATTGCTGGGGTCATAAGTATATATTCCCATTGAAAAAACACTTGACATTCAAATGATCTTGAAGGTCAGCGTCAAGGTCACATCTGAGGTCACCAATTGATTACCCCTTCAAAACACTATAACTTTCGTTTAAACCTTTTACTGAAATAATGAGATCTAATTAAGTTCTTTCATTGTCTCAAAATAAAAATCTCACATTGTATATAAAGCCACAGCAAATATTATTTTAATAAAGCAATAAAAACTCTGGAGCATAAGGAACGAGAAAGAGGGTGCATCATTTTTATCCGAATAGATGATGTTTACACTTTCAGGGCTTTTTTTCACTGCGTGCGGAGTGTAAAAATTGAAGCATTTCTCGAACTCCACAGCAAATTTCTGTCAGATTTCACGTTCTAGCGTTCTGAAACGTTTTCAAGATACCAAGATATTTTAATGCTAAACAAAATATATTGTTATAAAGTACATAATAAAATTAAATAAAAAAATAACGAATGTATCATTTTCATTACAGCTGTATGATGATTTTGTGGCGATTTACAAATTTTCATCTGCAGATCTACCATTAGAGTTTAAATTGAAGGTAAGCATAAATTCTATTTCAAAATTTGTATGAATTTATTATATTTTTCATCAAATTTACTATATTTTGAGGAAAAACATAATAAAATTAAATAAAAAAATAACGAATGTATCATTTTCATTACAGCTGTATGATGATTTTGTGGCGATTTACAAATTTTCATCTGCAGATCTACCATTAGAGTTTAAATTGAAGGTAAGCATAAATTCTATTTCAAAGTTAGTATGGATTTATTATATTTTTCATCAAATTTACTGTATTTTGAGGAAAAACACTTATGCAAAATATCCACAATCTCTGTCAATTCTTGTTACATTTCACTTGTATCAACGGAAGTACACAATAACACCATAGTACATTTATTACAGTACTTGTAAATAAATTCTTACTACATTTTAATGTAATAATATTGGCTTAAATATTTAACTGCTAATTTGAATTTATATTTTTATTTAAAAATATAATAATTGGATCAACAAGATGTGACAAATATGAATATGGCATCCTCTAAAATATCAATTTCTCCTAAATTTTAATAAAATTTAATCATAATAATACTGAAAATATGTCAAAAATATTGTAAGATATAGTTGTTCTTTTAGTCTTCAACAGAAGTTTGTTGAATTATATGCTTTACATCAATGTTTTTCAATTCTAGTTTTCTTTATCGTAATAAAGGACCTATAAACACTTGTCTTTTTCTTTCACCCGCGACCCCCTAGGAGACACCGACCCATAGGTTGAAAAACACTGCTTTACACCAAACAATTTTCGATGTTTTAATGTATCTTGGGTGCAAAACTGTAAAAATTTTAGTATATACTTTTTGGCTAAACGCCATACTTTCCCCCTGTTATATATGACAGTCAGGAAATTTCGTGTTTTTATTAGAACAAAAGAAAACATTATCTCGATAAAAAAACTGAAATATATTTATTAATTTATAGTGATTATTTTTATTTAGATAGATGATTTTATTAAAAGATTTGGAAAAATTCCATTGGCCATCTCAATTGGTGGTTTTTTCTACATAAAACAAGACTTTCTTATCAAGGTATGGAAAACCTTCACTTAATTTTCTCACTGAGTTGTGGCATTGGTCATTTTTGAATTTTTTGCAGATGGTCAGCGGATTGTATTCTATATTCTCTACAATCCTCGATTTGATAGGTGTGATGGAAAAAGAAAAAAAATGTGCAAAAATGTTTACTAAAATCACAGACCAAAACAGCACATCAATATTGTGAATTTTTTCTACATTTCTGACACCATAGATAACTTTTCATTTTCTGTATATATTCAAACACAAAAAAGGCACTTATTACATAATTTCTATTTGCTTAATAACAAATATAATATTTTTTTCACAAAAATAAATAATTTGTATATGTTCTCCAATATAAACATAAAAAAATGTATAAAATTATGTAGATAAAAAAACACTTGTAGTGCTACATGAAAATGCATAGAACAAACACAATACGTATCCGTTCCTATTTGTTTTCTATGTTTAATTTGCATTTGAGAACTGCCAGTTTCACACTGGTAAAAAATAATTTTGAATGTTAAAGAAAATTATTTTGTCACTATAACTTTTTAATATGAGCACCAAAATTATATGCTTTAAAATATTGTAATATATTATTTTATTGTATGTATAACTTGAATATAAAGAAAATAAAGTAATGCACTAAAGTTTATTTTTTTTCTAATACTTATAACGAGAATAACAATTTACGAATATAAGAAATAGAATATGTAAATAGAGTGAATGAGAAGATATTTATATCTTTGACATTTTTTACTACGTCTACTGTTCGTTGCGTGCGTTCTGTCAATTGTAAATATTCGTGTTTTAAGATTTCTCTACACAGACCATTCAAAAATCCAAAAAAAAAAATATTTGTGTAAAAATTTTTCGTAATAATTAACATTGTGTTTGCCATAGTTTGTTATCACTATTAATAGATAGGATCTCTGGAAATTAACGTCCAATTAGTTGGTATAAGCACGTGGTTGTCTGCAGTGCCTCGGCGCTTGTGCAAAAATAAGCTGTCGAGTGTTGGCTTAGGTAACATTATGCGATTCGTTACTGTGTTGTTGCGTGATCTGTAACAAGCAGAAAATATTAGATAATGTATTCGAAATTTCCATCGAATATGAGGTTCACGTTGTAATTCACTACTCGCAAGTAGTAAATTACAGCATAAACCACATATTCGGTGTAGGCAAAATGAAACCGATATCCATAAGTGGATGAGTGCCGCGTGCAAAAAAAGTTTATGAGTAAAGGTTGTGTGAGGAAATCAAACAAAAATCTTCAGAGAGGTGACAGACATGGATGATGAAGAGAGACAAGGAAGACAGTCTGTTATGACCGATGACTTTGTCAAGTAAACAAAATAATTCGTTAGCGTTGCTTCTTTACAATTTTGGAATTATATCATGATTCTTCTGCAATTGAATGAACATCAGACTATTGTAAGTTCGACGATTAGGAATAGGTTTATTATTTTTTGTCGGGATGGTCTAAGGCAGGGGTGTTCAAACCTCGGCCCGCGGGCCGCATGCGGCCCAAGGCAAGTTTAAAAACGGCCCAATAAACGTGTAAGCAAAACTGACAAATTGTTTTATTTTTTGTTTATTTATTTATTTTAATGGCATAAACTCAAAAAAAGGAGTTACACAAAGCCGTAAACTTTTATACATATTTTATTTTCGAGTGAAAAGGAAATACTTTCAAATACTTGACGAAGGAATACTAAATAAAGCTGAAGTTTTGACTCAAAGAATTATAGACCCAAATTTGAAAAAAGGAGAAAAAGGCCAAAAGATAAAAAGTAGTGAGAAAAGTTAAATAGACCTTCTATTATACAAATATTGACCCTTAATTAATTAAATTAATTTTCCAATTTTTCTCACTACTTTTTATCTTTTGTTCTCTCTCTCCTTTTCTCAAATTTAGGTTTATAATTTTTTCAGTTCCAACTCCAGCATTATTTAATATTCCTCCCAGCGTTGCAAGATTTGGCTAATTTGCGCCAAACTTGGCTACTTTTTTTTACTTAGGCGTAAAAATTATCATTTTGCGCATTTGCTACTTTCTGGGCTACATCTATATCTGTATATATATAAATGGACGTAGTGTCTCTATATTTCACTTTTCAGCCAAAACTACACATCGCACACGAATGGTGTTTGTATGTGGTAGTAGTCTCAAGTTTCCATTCGTGCACTATAGTGGTTGCGTCTCGATACCTATAAGGGTGTGGTAGATATAGGGCTGAAAGTGGTAGAAAGTGGTTTTCTATTTCGAATTTTATGTTCGAATTTTTTCGAATTTAATTTGAACAATATTCGAATTTAAATTCGAACATAAAATTCGAATATTGGTTCGATTATAGAACGATTGTAAACGTTCCAGAAACGTTGAAAATTGTTCCTTTGACTGGATGTGAACATGAGACGTTCAGAAATAGAAACGGGATCAGGTCTCTAATTAGTCTGGTAACGAGGGACCTAATTCTTGCATTCCTTGAAAACGGGTAAGATTGGCTATAATGTAATTATCTTAATCTTCACTATCGTTACTTTTTTGCCCTCAAGTAAAAATTTTGCGAAGCGGGTCCTTGCAGCTAGTATATATATAAAAATTTACGTGTGTCTCCCTATATTTCACTTTTCAGCAAAAACTACACATCGCACATGAATGGTGTTTGTATGTGGTAGTAGTCCCAAGTCTCCATTCGTGCTCTATGGTGGTTGCGTCTCAATAGCTATAAGGGTGCGGAAGATATGAGGTTGTAAGTGGTTGAAAGTGGAAGATTTTCTATTTCGATTTTTAAAATGTTCGAACCGCTTTAAATTCGAATTCGAATTCGAATTTAAATTCGAATTGGTTCGATTGTAGAATGATTGTAAATGTTCCGAAAAATTGATCAAATTGAAAATAGTTCGTTTGACTAGACGTAAAAATTCTCGAATTAGTCTGGAAACGGGGACCTAATTCTTGCATTCTGTGAAAACGAGTAAGATTGGCTATAATGTAATTATTTTAATCTTCACAATCGTTACTTTTTGCTTACAAATAAAAACCCAGCGAAGCGGGTCCTTGCAGCTAGTATTATTTATAATATTAGTCATTTTAAAATAGTGTTTCGTCGTTTTTTATTAAATAGAGACCCAAATAAAACAAACATTTGTGTTTTTCAAGTAAATTTTTGCTTGTCTCTGTAATAGATGAATTTATCTATTTCTAAGTAAAAATTTGAAGTCTGTAGAAGTAATTTTTTAAAATATACTTTTTCGTAATAAAGTTTTAATACTTATTACTATAGTCTAGACTTGTTAATTTATACAAGTATATTTACGGATTGGATTACAAATACATTATATATGCTTGTGGCCCAAAACTCCATGACTTCTTCCAATGTTGCCCAGAGGAACAAATAGGTTGGACACCCCTGGTCTAAGGCCTTCGCGTATGTGGGTGCTTTTCAGTGGCAGAAAAGGATAATCGTTTCACAAAGAAATCGTCTATTTTTCGAAGATCATGCTACAAATGAATGACAAGGTTTCAGTAGGTTAGTACAGACATCCATTTTACTCCCTAGAGACATCCAACCTACTCCCGTAGTTTGGATGTCTCTAGGAGTTTTTTGTTTTTTAGTAGTGGAGACCAGATGCAATAGCGAGTTAGAGTTCCGAGTAGAAAAGATGCAGTAAATATCGTTGAGCTAGGCGCTTTAAGCACTGAGAAAAAAGAGGCGACGATAAAAAATTATATTCTCTAGAGCAGTGTTTTTCAACCTTTTTGAATATGCGACCCCTTTACAAGTTAAAAAACTTTTGGCGACCCCCAGGGCCATATTTAAACTATATCAGTGATTTTAAAAACTACGTATTTAATTTTCTTTTTTTAAATATCGATCGAAAAACCAATTGTACTGTAAAATAAACAGACACAGCCGTCTCACTGAAATTCTAGTTTTTTTTATTGTAGTGTAGGACCTACAAACACTTGTTTTTTCTTACACCCGCGACCCTCTGTGTAAGGCTTTGCGACACTCATAGGAGTCGCGACCCACAGGTTGAAAAACACTGCTCTAGAGGAAGCTCCCCTGTCATTGACGGCTGAAGTTTTACATTTTTTTCAAAATCGATTTATTTCTAATTGGTCAGTCTTTCCTTTTCTCACTCCCCATTGGCCTCTTATTTCTTTGTATGTAAAAATTGAGACGAGTTTAGGTTGCAAAAAAGGTATTTGCGAGATGGTTCATTCGACACTATCTCATTTACTCTGATTGCACTTGATTTGATTGCACTAATACACCTATGCGCATTCTTTTACATTTTCGTTTCGTTTTACCTTATCGTGTCTCATGTTTTAAATATTTCTTCTTTGTATTTTGTTTTATTCTAAAATTTTGGTTTCTATGTATTCTTTTTGATCAACGTGTTCGGTTTCGCGTTATATCGTAATGTGCTCGTTCGTCAAATTATATAAGCGCTCTACAAGATTCTCTGATTGATAAATTCGCGTAGCATCCTTTATGTTAGAGCATAAAATGGGTTTCAACTGATGAAATAAACAATAGTGTTTTTTGAATAACTTTTTTAAAAAAGAAAAATTTTTCTTCTCAAAACATACCTTGAACAAGAACAAATTCGTTTGTTTGTTACAATTGCGTAACATTTCTTGATTTTCATCATAGTGTGAATTTCTTCTAGAACATTTTTTTTTAATTTTGTAGACTGATCAAATTGTATCAATTTTAAAATTTTTCCTTTTTCTTCGACAAGCCAAAAAAAAGATCTAAATTTGTACAATCAGTTTTTAATTCAGGAGATTTCCGCTTTTTGTCTTCTTGTGTTCTTTTCTTTCGAGGTTTCTGACAGAATCTGGGTAGAGAATGAAAAAATGTTGGCATGGACAATAGACAATGAGCTCATCATCCTTTGTAGGCATCGCTTCTTTCGGATGTCCTCGTTAAAACTATGACACTTTTCTGTAATTGTTGTCGACGCAAATTACCAGAAATCAAGGTCACATGGGTCTGAGGTAACATTTTCCTCAATTCTTCAAAACGTTTGACACTTCGTGATTGTTTTCTTGTTGAATCAGTTTCTTGACAGTTGTTTATCTCGTGATATATCTGATTGTTTCGTGGGCTTTCTAAATAGTAGTGTCAATTTTCCTCATTCTTCGATGGTATAAATTGCTTAATTTATGACAGATTTCTACATCAGTGTTTTTCTCGCGACAATTTTTGTACTGGAACAACGCGTGTGTGAATGACAATATTCACATATTTCTTTTTCCAACAAAAATCAATTTTTTTCATCCACCATGGCACAAAAGTCAAAGTTTCGTTCGCGATACGAAGTATTAGCGTCAATGAATAAAGTTATAGGTTTTAATTTTATCATCTACTAAAGAAAATGTTTCACATTACTTGCAATGTTCCGCTTTCACGACAATGTTTGTTTACTTTACGCGACTTTTTGTAAACTATCCTCTTCTTTGGAGATGATGACCTCTTTTGACAGGCGAAAAAGATCACCATTTACAATTTTCGTTAAATAATCCAATGGGAGTAGGTGGTGACGGCACACGTGACATTGGTCTCGGGATGGCGACTCATTGACTTCTGTGTCTGCAACTGTCATTATGCGGGGTGGAATGTTTCCTGAAGATTTTGAAAGGACCCAAGGGTACACGCTTACGGTTCCCCGGCGTAATTGTGTAAGAATTGACAAGAGGTCACGTGTTGATCAGTTTCTGTGGTTAGCGTTTAGTCTGTCTGAGCCTGTTGGACAGCGTGCAAAATGAACTCGTCCCAGTGGTCAACTAATTTTGCTTGAGGTGACTCTGCGTCACTACCTAGGTAAGAGTTAGAATTTCCTGTTTCTTAGGATGGCTTACATTCCAATAGCGCTTTCGCAGGCTTTATTCGGTTGGCATGCAAATACAATCTCTTTCTAGTTGAATTTGCTGAACGATGAAATATACCGGACACGTCTCGGAACTATCTGATAGAGTCCTTATACCCCGTTCGCACCGAGCATTTCGATCTAGATTGTGACTAAGGTCGGAGAGAGGTCCGTGGTGCGAACGCTCTCGACCGTTTCAATCTCGACTGAAACGAGGCTAAATCGCGATGGACTGGAGAGAGTTCTTGAAACTAGATCCAGTCATAAGAGAAATCCCACAATCCCACGCGCGCGAGAAAATACAAGATGGCTGCTGAACACGTGTCCGCCTATCGACAGAAAAATTAAAAAGACATCTGGAGAGACGATGACATCTGTCTATTATTAGATATACGGCAAGAAAATGTATTTATTTTTAACCAAAATTTCCATTTTGTTTGTTGGTGTTCGTGACTTACCGCGTAGTTATGCCAATTTTATCATCGCGTGTAATAGCCGGGTTCTTCTCAAGCGAGTTACCTGTGCGAACAGCACGACGTTTCACTGGCGACAGTCACAATCCAGATTGTGGGTAAATCGAGATCGAATTGAGTCGTGGATTGTGTTCGAACGGGGTATTACTATCTAAGAGCTAATTATCGTTTCAAACTGGATGGGACAACTACTTCATTTACGAAGACTGTCTCCTACTGAGAATTTGTACGGTTTGTTCTTGTGCCACTTTTAGTGCTGAATTCAAGCTAACACTGAGTTCGTTCGCGAAATTTTCGATTACTTCATACTATGTCATGTTATGTTATACTATGACTATGTCAAATGGATATGTAGGATCACATTCGTATATTAAATAAAACGGAGTTTCATTCGTTCTCGAATGGTTGTATTATACGCGAAGAAATCGTTTTATTTCAATTACGTTGGTTTCTATCAAAATAATGGATTAAAATGTTTAAGAGCGTTTTATTCAGCCGTTCCACCATTCCATTACAGTAAAAGGTTATGTGCTGTCGTTAGGAGTCTTTCGATACGCAGCAAATCGCTTAATTCCTTTATTACCTCAAAAACAAAATTTGATCCTCTATTGTTAAGCAGTTGTTTCGGAACCGAATGTTTTAAAATAATATGCTACACGAACGCTTTCGCCACTGTTTTAACAGTAGTATCGGGCAAAGGGACGGCTTCTGTACTTCTAGAAAAATAGTCTATGAAAACTAGTAAACACTTGTGGTAATTGTGAGTTGTAGAGAATGGACTCTGCAAAGGGTCTGCAAACGGGCTTGATGACAATGCAGGGCTTTTTTCCTCATTGCGCATTCCTGACAACTGTCGCAGTAGTACGTAATATGTTTGTTTGTTAATCCGAGAAACAAAATTATACAAGTTGCACAGTTTGTGTTATGAAAATTAATTATTTATGTCAGTCGCGTTGCGTTATGTTGCCTGCAACAATGCGATACGTATCAAGTTTCGATGAGCGAGTAAACATGAACCAACGTAATAATCGTCCAATCAAAATGTATGAAAAATTTGTTTTATTGCCAGAGATAATGATTGAGCGAAGAAAGTAAGGAATTGTGTATTTCTAAACATATATTCTTATTAATTTGCTATTGTGTAGAGTTTTGTTTAGTAAGTGTGAGATGCTGACAAGAGTCACGCTGACATAATTTTCCTGTAACTTCTTTATAAAATGTAAGTTGTTAATATAATTACTAAATAAATTAGTGTTTACTTATTTTCAAATATTACCATTTGCTGGGCTATGTATTCCTAAAGATGACACAAAACATTTTATAATAACTTTTAAATGCAACGTGTCAGAAAAAAGCGTTTTCAAACATTATTTAGTGAAAATTTTATACATTGACTGTGTCACTAGGAGAAAGATGACGTACGTGTTTCAGGAATTTGCTGGAGAGAGAAATGACTTATACCGAACACCTGCCAAAATTTCCCCCAGTATCGGGTCAAATAAGAAATAATAGCACAATTAATACTGTTCACTGCATTTCTTACTGAGCAGTACACCTAATTATTATAAAAAAATGTCATTAAAAATATCTATGTAATAAAATACAGTGGTACCTCAGTATACGTCTGCTTTAGAATACGTCGAATTCGGAATACGTCCTGTTTAGACGAAACAAATTTTGTTCGGTATACGACTTTTGTTCGGTATACGACTTAATTTAATTATACGCGTGATCTATGAACAAGTTGCACTATCGGTGTACTACACCAGACTAGACGTTCGCGGTGGCACGGTTTATAACTTTGTTAAATTTCTTCTGATTTTAATTTGTAAGTAAAATTTTATTATTTTTATTAATCATGAATTGCAAACAGGCAACAAAAAAATAAAAAGATGACTAGAATCACAATGGAACTGAAAAAGAGATTGTTGAGAAATATGAAGGTGGCACGCGTGTTTGAAATTTAACTGTTGCATACCGTATTCCGAGAACGACGATATCGACAATCGCGAAAAATAAAGACATTATTAAATTTGCTAACGTTGCGAAAGGGGTTAAATTAATTTCTAAACAGAAATCGAAGACATTAGATCTTGTCGAAAAATTGCTTTTGCTTTGGATAAGTGAAAAACAGTGAGCTGGAAAAAGCGTATGGGAAAAAATTATTTGCGAGAAAGCTAGAAAGATACATACTGATCTCCGGAAAAATCAAGCAAAAACTAGCGAGGAAAGCGAGGTGTTTAAAGCCAGCCATTTTTTTTTACATGAGAACGGATTAATCATTTTTACATTACTTCTTATGGAAAAGGTTGGTTCGGTATACGTCTTATTCGGTATAACTCCGAACACCAAAAACGGATTAAGGTCGTATACCGAGGTTCCACTGTAATCTGAAACACATATCGTTATAAATCTATCGTCACATTTTTTTCTAACAGATTAACCATCATCATGCACCCTATTTTCAGAGTCAGACAGCAAGGATAAACAAATAATCTTTTCTGCAAAAACTTCGAAGTTTTTTCTCACAAGAGAACATTCACAGATCCTGATTTCTGAAGGAAGTCCTATCACCCTTGGACCTTTCCTTCAGAGAAAAGAATCGGCATCTACTCCCCCCAGAGTCGAATCATAAGTCTGTTTGACATATGATCATGTTCTCGTTGGAAGAGGAGTAACGCTATTCCATTGAGACAAGTGTTCATGATTAATTAAGCCATTTCTTCCATTTCGGACGAACCGCATTCCTTCTAACCGCACGAACTTGTGAGGATATCTTGTTATAATAAACGTGATCTTAAATTCTAAACGGAGGTTTACTTTTAACAGTTATCTCCACCATCGTTGGTACAAAATTTACATTTTGCGCATCGTCGTGTTATCAAAATTCGAGAAACAGGACGCCCTATTACTTTAACATTATTATGTAAACATATTTCAGTTGAACTTTCTTTTATTACATTGTTAAATGTGCTGCAGTGTACTGTACTTTGTTATTTTACAACCTTTACCATTAAAACGTTATAACAGTTATTATAACTTTTATTTTAGATTTAACCTTATTGCTGATAGATTGGTCGCTTAGATATTTTGTGTTATCTGATTTGCTATTCTGATATACTTTGGTAATGGTTCACAGCCAATACGCCAAACGCGAGGAGAGACCTACAAGAATGTCTTATCGATTAAGTAGAACACAGTATGAATAACAAATTTTAACAAATCCTATTCAACGAGATTTCCCGAAGTTTTATTGGATAATAGAAAGCAATATACTTCGATTTTTTTTCTGAACTAAAACCTTAATCAGTGAGTAATAAAATCGTTAGTTTGAAAGAACGGGGAGAGAAAAAACTCAAAAAAGAAAAGTGATGAGAAGAGAAACGTAGGTGTGGAAAAAACTGAGACGTCTCATTTATATAGTTTAACCCGGTAACTTAGAAAAAAAAATTGGAATCTTAAAGACTGGGTCACCGAACTAACCATTCGCATTAGTCTCAATTTACTATCGTTACTCTCTAATTGACTTGTTTTCTATACTCAGGTAACGCAAGACTAGATCAGTTAGAGAGAAAGGACAATTTTCGATATTCAACGACCGAAATCTAAGAGTGAAAGTTTCATTACTTGGTTTGACATTCGTAAACATTAGAAATCTTATGTTCCTCGAGTATACTCGGAACCTAACAGGAGTCGATGGCGATAATGCGAAGTATAGCTTTTAATTCTGACATGTAAATTAATTATCATCATTTTGTTCCATTTTGTTTGAAAACATCGTCACATTGTGTTTAATAGTTTAATGAGATCTATTTATAAAATAAAAATATTATAGATATACATAATGACGAATAGGTAGAGATATAAAAGCATTTTTACAAACTTCAATTCTATATAATCAATAGTTATTTCTTAAAACAACGAAATTTTCATTACAATTTTTACACTTTAATTTATAAACTTTATACAAGTAGGCCTATATTTTAAAACAAATCGATTTAAAATATAGTGAAAACAATTTTATAAACAAGGCAGAAATAAATTATAAGAAAAATGTTAGTTAAGATAAACGGCGTTTTGTTTAATTAATTAAAAGTAAACAGTTCTGTCAAAACTAATTCTTGAATATCAAGAACAACATTCTTTTCAATATACTTAACAATAACGTTGACATCTCACCCACTTTTCACAGGGAAAGGAAGTTTTTGTTTACAGAGTAATAAGACACTAAGCACGTTGTTGTCATTAATGGTAGGGAGTGGGTGGCAGCTCACATGACACACTCTTGCGAAAGTAATAAACTTTTACTACTTCTAATCATCAGCCTGTATGCCCAAATTGTTTTGGACAGAGATGATCTCTGCCAATCCATTTTCACTGATGTCCTTTTGGACATCGTAAATAATTACTTTGAGACAGCGCTTCTTTGGCAGTCAAAGACTACTGACTCATCCGGCAACTTCCTTTTTATCAAATATTTTAGGAGTACTTCAACGTCCTTACGTCGAAGTACTCCAACGAGATGCAATTTCAATCAGGACATTTTTCCTCCTAACCCAGTGGACATTCTTCACACCTACATTTAATTTGGCATGGTTGATGTCTTTTTTGAGGCAGTCCCGGGCTGCATTAGTAATCTTTTTTCTGTTCTTCGGATACACGAGGAAAACGTGATCCCATAAAAATACCACTTCGGCTTTAGAGTACCACCTGCTACCTGTGCATATGTCCCTATTTTTGCTATCGGAAACTCCTTCTCGGCTCTATTGGGTCTTTGGATCGGTTGGTGGGGCGTGGCAACCTTTCTCTCGCTAAGAGCTAATAAAACTCTTACATCGGTGTGTTGAGAACTCAGCTCGCACTTTTCCCTCATCACTTAAAAGGTCATCTTGGTAAAAAATGTGTTGTATGATAGAACTTATAGTCTTTTGACAGCGATTATAGGTCCTGCCTAACAGAGACGCCAGCATCTCAGATATTCACTAAAACTCTTTTTCACTTCTAGGCATTGTAATTGCAGTCCGTCAGTCCCGATTTGTCTTTTGGCAGAAAAAGAATTCTTTTTATCACTGGCTAAAGTAATCATTCGTCCTGGGTCCATAAATGATGTCTCGTCTTCGCCATTATTGGAAACAATTTCGCTGGTTGACCTCAAAGTCCTCTCGTCCATATTCACAGCCGTGGATAGACACTCTTCGGTCGGGGAATGGAAAGAACACAGGGGGATCACCATTCTTCCAGAATGAACAGCATCTTAAGCTGCGTCTTTTAGTACACGTACCTGCCTACGCAATGCCCGCATACTTCTTGTGGCCGCCATTTTATCGGCCATCACTTCCTCCTCTCAGGTCATACAATCAGCCTATACTGAGCACGACATGAAGGATAGATCGACGATCTGCTCGGCCCTTTGAAGTACCATTACTGACTGCACTCTCACCTTTACAGCTTTATTTTTGTTGTTGGCGTTCTGCTTCATGCGGGACTGCCACATTTTAAATGTGGTCCTGGAAACACCACTTCCTTTCTTACTATTACTTATCAACTCCTTTGAAATTATTATTATTAGAAGAACTTTTAAATCATTTTGTAATTTGGCGTTAATGCTAACTTAACGTGTTTAAAAATTCCAATAAATTTTTAACAATTTGATTTCTATCTTTATTCTGCTTTTTAGTGCTGTTTGTTATGTTATAGCAGTTTATGCTAAGTAAAAAATAAAATATCTTACTTTAGTCATTTCACTTTCAAAGAGATTCTAATATTGATTTGCAAAATGTTTTAAAAATTGTGAACAGAAGCAACAATCAACAAAACACACAATTATCTTTGTTTTATGTTTTTCCGTAGTTTAAACAAATATTTATTTATTAATATACAATAAAAAAAACAGAATTTAACATAATAAATCGCTACTTAGAAGTAATTTTACAGTTATAAATCAATATTTTACGCTGTAAATTGCTATTTAAAGACCATTATGATTAAAAATGCCTAAATTTAACAAAAATATGTAATTTCCTTCGAAAAGTCAACAAACTATAAAATTACTTCCAATCACCAATTAAGATCTTGTTCTTCAATTCTCGGGCTGTTTTCGCTGTAAAACTGAGAAAACCATCTTCTATATTTTGCAATCTGCCTTTCTCCTTCCATGTAAATTGGATTCTTCAAATACATTTTGTAATTCCACATGCGAATGTCCCGCTCAAACTATTAAAATACATATTTTAAATTATTAATACACCTATTACACGCATATTTGCTAACTTCATTGATTGATTTGATAAAAACTCACCATACGACGTTCAAAATAAAAACATATATAATGAAATATGGGTATAAATCGAGAAGGAGAGTAATAATGTCGGATAAATCTCTGTCGAAAAGGTCCTTCCGGTATAATGCCGTATATGATTTTGTTTGAAAATAAACCTTTTAGGTTAAATACAGAAATTAAAGGGCCAATCTGAAAAATTGAACATATTTCATGATAATACACAACCGACAGTTTTATAAAAATTGCTTATTTTTAGACGCATTTAAAATTTATGCGAGTAATTTCAAGTATTTATTATTACTAATAAGCAGAAACATAACACCTAACTGAATTTTTTATCTAATATTACTCCTTTGATATTTCATTAATTTCATTAAATATACCGTTAATTACAATTGCCTCGGTTACACAAACTACTACCAAAGTTAAAAAATACAGGTTTTACACATTGCAGCAAAGCGAACAATAACCAAAAATAAGCCTGTTACTAAACGAGCATAAATAATTACGATGTACTAAATAATAAGGGTAAGTTTTTAGAATATTTTGAAAGCATAATACAACTCAATATTTACATCACAAAACAAAAATGTAAACTATTATTTACATACATCATATAGCTATTTAAAAATGTCACAGAAAAACAACCTTTACTCAATACAGTTTCCTGTTTATTTTAATGTGTAATTTCATCATTGAACCTCATATGTAAAATGAACTAAGAGAATCATTGAACCTTTTTGAGAAAAAGAAAAACATAGCTTAATCCGTTCGACCGTGGAATAAGCTTTGCTGGATGCTGTCCTGTATGAAACATCTGTATGAAATGTCTGTCAGTTGGCTTTTATCTTTTCGAAATGTCAAATTAAATCACGAAATTACATACTTCAGTTCGACGTATTAATTAAACAGATCGTGAAACTCCCGAATGGTGTTTTAATTTATCTGCCAACCAACAAAAGCGCTAAATGCGAAGCTAACCTTTGATTGTTTTTTGTTTTGCAAACAGATTACTCTGATACACACTCACGCAATACAATGAAGTAAAAAATATTTGTCAGCAGTCTTTTCTTTTCAATAAATGAAATTGTGTAAGTTGGCCTATCTGACGTCGGATCGACTGGAATGTTTCAGACACTACCTTTTGACACTACTTTTCTGTGATTAGAGTTATGTTTTATGTATTATTTTTATTAATTATAATTCCTATTTCGTATTGCGCATCGTAATTTCAATAATAGGATTCATTAATATATTAAAATTAATCATACTGTTAAATCAGTTTAATTTCTATTTCTATTTAATTTCTATTACAATATATATGTGTAATTGTAAACACATATATATTGTTATTAATTAATTACTTGATGTAATTCAAACGATGACCTTTGTGAGGCCGGGACCACACCCCCCCCTCGGACGGAAACCGGCTGTCGAGCTAAAGTCAATATATCGGTGACTTATTACGTAAATAGGACCGGTGTGACCAAGGAACGGGGTGCGAGACGATTTAATTGTCGCATTCCAGCCCTAATTGACAGATTCACGGTCGTCAATCGTGAGAACGATCGAGGGATCGACCGTCGGGGAAACTTTGGACGGTCACCTTACATCGAGTTCAAAGCAGGTCCTACTGACACTCCTGTGGAGGGGGCGGTGGCTGAGACGGCTTCCTCCTCTCCGGGACCGAAAAATAGACATTAGGTGACAATTTACGAGACCGTCATCCGGGAGAGGGCTTGACCCGACTCCGGAGGGGAACAGCCCGGACGGGGGTCATCTCGGCGACCCCTCGGCCCGAATCGCGTCCCTGGCAACAG
>NW_019386013.1:0-6301 GCF_000671375.1 Centruroides sculpturatus | reverse complement strand
ATAGATGTTTCAACGTTTACCATACATGTCCATTTATATATATATATATAGATAAAGATATAGATATAGATTAATTGAATAAGAAATGATAATAAATAATAGAATACATATTGCGGTACTAATAACCAAATATCTATAAAAGTAAATAACTTGCAAATACGAAAACAGTTCATACACTGTAATGTAATTATTGTAACATAGAGACCCAATGTGTCGTATAAGACACGTTGAAAAATTAGCTCATCTCATGAAATATTGTTATTAATATAGTTTTTAAAAAATACTCTTATATAATCTTAGAAGTCTTCTCAACAAAACCATGTATAAATTGTAAAGTTATAATCAATAGAAATAGAGAAAACTGAATACTAACATCAAGCAGTCATGCTTATGATTACTTCCAATAACATGTGCTCAGACAACCACTTATATTTTCCTTTGTTTCTGTCACAGTGGAACGCATGTGGTCTAATAAGCTTCACTAAACTCTAATGACAAAATGTATAACTAATACAATTGTTTAGCAAGCAAAAAAACAGAGCTGCTTCTTATTCTTTGGAAGGAAAATTGCGTGTCATATACGACACTTGGCATCCCAAGAGGCTATATAACATTTTTTATATAAACTATAATAAATGACTATATTCGAGTTGCATTAAGCTATATAGAGTTTGTCACTTGTAATTTATATAAAATAAATCAATAAAGCGTTCTACTTATCATAATTTAATAAGACAAAATAATAGGCATTTGTGAACCAGAGGGGAGGTCAGAAGTCTCCCGCCTCTGTCAATAGTCAGGATGATGCGTCAGGCGACTGGAGGGAGTGTTGCTTGGGGTCGACGATAAGGTGAAGGGCGTGATCGAGTAAAGGAGTCTACCATATTTAATTAAACAATATAACAACTATTTATTAAAAGAAGCAAAGTGACAAAAAGACTACACAAATAGCGTTTCTAATCGCTTATTGCCTCGAAAAAGTTTTCCCGCTTTTCATACCTCTTTGAATGTTCCATTTGTCGATGTAATCCGTAATGGCACTTAATTGTCCAAAGGTAAGTGGGTTTTATCCAATCGAGCACAATATTACAAAGTTCGCGACTTTGGCGATGATCGTTTATCGTCGGTCGTAGATCGGAATTCGGCGGGTTCGGAGAATCGGCGCAATGTCGTCGGTCCAGCGTTCGGTAATAGACTCCTCCGAGAGGGGTAAGAACTGTCTTTTATAGGTTTTTGTGGGGAATTTCCACCACGTGATTGGATGTTAATAAGTTAAAGGTTATAGGTGTTCCAGGGACTTAAAACAAATGACGAAAGTTGGACGTTATCTGTAAACTTTTCTGCAAGATGAGCTGCAAGTTCTGCAGAGAACAATAGATGTTGATAGTTATGACAGGAAGGTTTACACATTCCCGGCTAAGATCGGTTTTTTTCTCCGATCCGTTACATAAACGAAAGTAAATTAATTAAAATTTTAGTTAATAAAAGACCGTAAATTTCGCTACAAAAATTCCGGATCTCACACATTCATAAATTAGTTACAAAAGTCAGTTCGTGTACTTCGTGCTAACTGTAAAATGATTATAAAGACTAACGCCTTTAATAAACTTTACACTTAATAATCTAATAAAAATATTTAAGGAATATAATTCGAGATATTAGAGAGGTTGCTGCCGAAATTTTCAACGCAAAAACGTGTACGTCACACGTTCAGCGCCACCTTCCTCTAAGCTTACAAGTTTGACAATGGCGTGTGAAACGTCGAGCATGATTACACTGACGTTCCAAACAGCATTGTGAAATTTCTAGGCTTACAAGAAGGCGGCGCTGAACGTCTGACGTACACGTTTTTGCGTTGAAAACTACGGCACCAACTTCTCTAGTTACTGTATGAATAGATGTTAGTGTGAAATTCGTAGTTCATATAATTTCGTAAAAAAAAGTAATCCTTTAAATTTTTAATACATGTAAATAAAAAATTCTTTTAACTAAAAGAATTTGACCCTACAAAAACAAAATGTAANGAAATTCGTAGTTCATATAATTTCGTAAAAAAAAGTAATCCTTTAAATTTTTAATACATGTAAATAAAAAATTCTTTTAACTAAAAGAATTTGACCCTACAAAAACAAAATGTAAAACACATAAGAAAATTATAACTTTTTCCATTTAACTATAAACATTTTCACGATCAATCCGTGTATAGTTTACAAGTATCGACAAAATTCGTCATATTGTTGTCATTCTAACACCAACTTTAACCTCACACCTGCGAAAACAATTGGTCATCTGACGAATTTTCCCACCAAAAATGTATAAAAGCCATCTTCTTTCCCTTCTCGGGAGAGTCACCCATCGATCGACCAAGACGGACCTTCACTTTTCGTTGACTTACTGTACGACACTAATTAGAAGACCTTGTGCCACAACTCGCACCACCTTTCTGAAATTAAAGCCGGAGTATCCATCCGATACTATCACAGAAATATGAAATATTATTGTAAACTCTCTCTCTCTCGTCCGCGGAGCTTTGTAACATTTTCATTTAGTTATCGCGTTAAATAAACCGTTGTTTTGTTTTTAAATAGTGTCGTTACTCGACTTTGCCCACGCCTTATCGTCGACTCCTCTGGCTCTCCTCCACTCGCGTAACGCGTAACTGAACGTTACTACCATCCCTGACAAGAAAGTAAGTCACCGACCTGTGGCCGAAAGGAGAGGACTCCTCTTCCCTCCCGGTGGCTCACATTAGTGTGTCCATGTGCGTGTGCGTGTACGTGTGAAAAACGATTTTGTTCACCAAATTTGAAAGCTTTGCTGTTTGTCAAAATTTTATAAAATTTCGCGGGATTGATTGGTTGGTTGGTGTTTTCGGTCCACATAACCCAAGCTGTGCCATGTCAAGTAGTCATTTTGTCTATATATATAACACAAAATAACAACAAAAAAAATTAACAACTGTATAAACCGATAAAATTATTGAAAAAACAAACAACAATATACGTAAAAGTAAAAGGTAAATAAATAATTATATCTCTTTATGCATATTAATGACTTTCAGGAAGTCTAGTAAGTTGTCAAAATTTGGCCTTCAGCCTAAAACCTCTGTCAGACTTGCATTTTCAAAACACTCTCTATGCATCGTCTCGAAGGCAAAGCAATCGCATAGTATGTGGTTTACACTTAGAGAGCTGTTGCAATGCTGGCATACTGGCTGGTCATCACCCTTCAAAAGATATTGATGAATCAGTGGAGTATATCCAAATTTCCAGACGAGTAAGAACAACCTCAGATCTCCTATCATACTGTTTATTATACGTTCAATTACTTATCAAGAGTTTGATCTTGTGTAGTTTATTGTGGACTTGTGTGTTCCACACATTTTGCCATCTATCTGCTAATCGCTTTTTAGCAACTAGCTTCAAATTGCACCCTTCAATAAACATTATATGCTGTAAAGGACTTGCTGACTTCGCAGCTACGTAAGCTTGTTTATTTTTTTTATACCTATATGGCTTGGGAACCAACAAAACTTTACAAAAAAAATTATTTATAGTTTCTAAACAGGGCAAATCAGTTTACGAATTTTAATTACGACAGAGAGAAAACTGGGTTTACGCGAAATCAAAGTTTGAAGTTCACTAACTGAGTCATTGTAAATCATACAGCAACGAGGGCATTTTCTGATTACATACTTTAAGGCTAGGGAAATAGCCTTCAGCTCTGCAGTAAAGATAGAAGAATTCGGCTCGATTTGTTCTGCCACGATGTCATTCCAACAGAAAAAAGCTGAGGCTAACGTAGTCATCCGATTTAGATCTATCAGTATAAATAGGAATTAAATTCCTGTCACAGTGTTGAATTTCTGCTAAGCGCTATCTGTAGATGTAATCCGAAGTGGATTCCTTAGTAAAGTGCTTTAATCTAAGGTCGACATTTATCAAAGACAGAGATATGAGAAAATCTCAAGGTTATACATGGTGTTTATAAATGAATAAATAAATGGTGCGGCTTTAAAAATTAATAATAAATCTATATATTACTTTATATTAGCAAACCTTACTGCATAAGCAGCGGCAAATGTCTAACTTCTTTATGCATTAATCACAATCGTTCAATATGTGCACCCATAATCACACGACACACATCGACACACGACACTACACGGTAATCAAACTCTTCCCATACGCGGTGTAGCATGTCCTCCGGGATAATCTGTAGTGCATGCTTTATCCAATCACACAGTTCCTCAAAAAACAAAGGTATTGACGGTACATAAACTCAATCTTTAACAAACTCCCACAAAAAGAAATGGCAGGGTGTTAAATCTGGCGAACAGGTTGGACAGGGGAGCAGGTTGTGGCTGCTGTTGCACCACGTCCAAATTAGCGTTGGTGAAGAACACGATTAAGAAGCTCGCTTACATTCCTTTGAAAATGGGGCAGAGCACAGTTCAGTTGCAAAATGTAGTCATCATATAAGGTGATAAATAGATTTGTTATTAATTTTTAAAACGCACCATTCATTTATAAACACCGTGTATATCGAAAAATTACAAACAAGATTTAATGCTAATTATTTAATTATAAAGTTTATACACGAATTTATTACTTAAAACATAAAATAGATAGTTGAAGCATTTGATAATATGAAAATATTCTTACCTGATCTAAACCATTTAAACTCGAATTTATTTCTGAGGTTCAAAATTAGAGTTTGAACTTAGAACTTCCAGTTTTTGTCTCGGAAAAGGTCAGATCTGGCCAATTAAAAATTACTGTTGCGGAATGTACAACTAAAGTTCCATAAGTCAAGGATTAGATCAACGATAACCACATTATTAATTACTTATTTTCTATTGAAATGCCCCTAGAAACTAGCAATTTTTTATTGTGGAATCTTCATAAATTTGGATTGCAATTTTTAATCATATTTTTATTTTATTTTATTTAACATATACATTTTTCAGAAAATTATGTCGTGTTGCCCCGTACATTGTGTTTTTCCTATAACAATAGATTCGTACCGGCAATCTATCATTTCAATGCTGTCATTATTAAAAATTCTTTTTATCGTAACTCTTCCGTTTAAAAAATGCTTTCAGTCTCGGTTTTTAGTTAGCACTTTCTGCAGTGAATAATCGTGGAGCTGTTAATACACGTAATTTCTACACTGAATGTTTTTCGCATAAACGATTGACTTCGTCACTTCTGTCGTCGTTTTTGCATCAGTTACACCTAATGCAGGAAATCCGTTCTTGCATTTTCGATACAATCTGAATCGTTCAATATTTCTTGAATTTACAATCTTTAGTATCGTTTGATTTACTGTAAGCTGTGAACTGTTTTTCTCACGCTTTATCTACTCTATTAATTTGTATTGTGTTAGACACATGCAAATCTTCTAATAAAAAATTTTCTTTTCTATCATCACTAAAACTTTCTATAGTTTTCTTCGGCGTTAATCTGTGGAATTTAAAAGCACAAGTTTTACGTTAGTCATTACACTAATACTGGCGCGGGCTAGGAATGTCGACCAACAAACTTCAAAAAGAAATAAGACAACAGTCGGTCCATAAAAACGTGTAATAATACCATTAACTATGAAAGAAATTTTTGGTTGAAAGGTACTGAAAGCTTCCCTAATCAATCTGAAAGAGGTGTTGTGTTGCAAAAGCAATTATAATGCTGGAGTAAGTGGTAGTCCTTTCGATGGTCTCGCATTTAACTCTTAAATCATCGTTTTCTCGAATTTGTCAGCTGGAAAACGGAACGATCTTACATCTTTGGCTGACGAATTTTTACAATTCGGTGCTAAATACCAAACAACTAAAAATAATAGATAACAATAAATTCGACTAATTGAGATCGAAGAAAACAAATAACCAAATCTGCCTTAGAATCAGAGTACACACAACTTCAACGTAATCAACAAGACGACTGCCGCGATGCATCACCTCATCGTGTCCAAAGCTTTTGTTTACAAATATTGTCCGGTAAAGTTAAGCAATCCGTTGCTATATTATTTATTTATAGTAATTCGAACACAAATGAATTATTGTATTCAATTTGACACTTGGCAAATTTCATTTTATTTACTTGATACGTATTCGTCATATTTGTACACGTTTCGGATATTTTGTACCCCTCCTCAGCCAACTAAATTAAAAGTTCACGAGTTACAACAATATAAAACGTATATATAAAGGTCGAGTATTTTAAAACATACCTTTAAATTACAGATGACTAAAAGTTAAAATCAAGTTATTTTGATAGTAATTCGTAAATAAAAATTAATTTAA
>NW_019386012.1:0-110112 GCF_000671375.1 Centruroides sculpturatus | reverse complement strand
TATAGCGTTTGGCTAAAGACGTTTCTGTTTATGTAATTTGGTAAGTTTAGGCTTCTTGGGTTTTCAAATTGTTACTGTGTGTGGATAATTCTCACTTCTATCCTAAGTCCCTCTTTACTTGTGATCGCAACGTCTATTCGTTATCAAACATTTCTGTTTTGGCGCTCAACGTTTTCTTCCTGCCGGCTCTTAAACTTTCGTGATATGCTAGCTTACTATTTTGTATTCTTGATACACTCGTACGCACAACACCAACTTCTGATGATGTTTTCTCAACAGAACCTTTTCTTCAGCAGGTCTACAATACGAAGTTTCTCCTCACTGGAAAGCTTCTTCCTGATGACGCATATCAAGTAGCAGTTCATTTGCATAACGCGATATTAGCGTATAAATATACGCTAATATCGCGTTAATATGCACGAAATTACATTGTTTAACGTTGATGTTATAACAAATTACTTTATGCCTCAAAATCCCCCCATGCAAGAAGTAGAATTTATACAGCATAGGTATTTAAAAAATACGAAAATGATTTTAATTTTTTGCTATTATGTGAATATTGTAATAATCTTTCAGGTGATTTATTTTCTTTTCCTTTTACTTTCGCATATCGAATAGTTTTTGCTATTTTTCTAAAGTGCCGTATGTACAAACTTTGGGAGGATTTTGATCTGGCAAATATTACTACCTTTAGCTTTATATTAAATATGTTAATTTTTTCTGGTTGTTAAATTTGTAACGAGCAATTGAAAAGAAATGACTGTCTTTTGGCTAAAGTAGTTGTATTTAAAATTAATTACCCGGAGTAAAAGACGTTTCTTGTTTGCCATTCTCGTACCAAAATCTGTCTCCGTATTTAAGTCTCCGAAACTGTTCGGCAATTATACAAGCAAACGTCGGCCCCACGATGCCGTCCGACATAGGATATTCCGCAATTCCTGCCGCAAATAAATCTATATCATCGACCGATCTGAAACGAAATTATTATATGCATTAAATTAAAAAGAGTAAAAGATATATGATACAAATGTTAAAAGATATAAACGTTGCTAATCATTCGAGCATTAAACACACTGTTTTTTTCTTAGTTTTTTCATAAAATATTAAGAAATCGTTGTTTAGGCTTGTTCAATATGTAGTATTTACTGTAGNTTTTTTCTTAGTTTTTTCATAAAATATTAAGAAATCGTTGTTTAGGCTTGTTCAATATGTAGTATTTACTGTAGGTTAAGCATGATCATATCTATTGGTAGAAGACAGAGTGCGCTTGTCAATGAATATTCCATCACAGGCGTGTGCTTGTGATGGAAAACTCCGTCTTTCATATGGAAAGACAAACAAACAAATAAAATTATACTATTAACAATAATAATTTAAATTAATTTATGTAGATAAAACATTCCAGAAATAGTACAGAAATAGAAGTAAAAATTTCAATGAAATGAATATATAGTCTATATTAAAAATAAATTTAAATACAAGAATAATCATACATATGTATTAGGTATATGACAAATGAACAAGCATTGTAGGCTTATTTGTAGAATAAAAAATACATTACATTTTATTGTTATATTTTTTGTAATAGAAAAAAAAATATCAATGGAAACTGACTTGTACAACCGACGGAATATATCAGCCGTTTGTTTTCCAGTGACTTCTTCCAACTTCGAAAAAGTTGTAATGGGAGTTAGTTTGCAGATTTTCCTCCATTGATTGTAGCCGGGAAGACCGTGATCCCTTCCTCGTTGGATGTTCATCGATATCAAATCTAGTCCAAATTTTTCTCCCGGTCTCTCGAAAAGATGGTTGGTCAACTAGAAAATACGGATATTTCAAAGAATTTGTTTTGTTACGAACAAAATTGTTGTGGCGAATAGAATTAATATCAATATTTTCTGAAAAAATATACTGACCTGTGAAGTAATAAATCTATCGAACGTTTGAGACGGCTGATCGATCATTCCTCTCAGTAACATTTCTATGTGATTCTTTCTGTATAACAATGCCGGATTAAATAAGTTATCGGAAAGAGAGAACTGACGAGTGACGACTTTTTCGTTCTTCAAATCGACTAGGCCCTGCATGGGAAAATTAATTCACTCGTTCATCGTTGGTCGGAATATTGTAAGAATGGATAAAGAACAAAAAAAATATTAAATAACAAAGTGCTTACTTGTACTAAAGTGTGTCCAAATCTATAAGCTGCCGTAGCGAAACTATTCAATATCGACGGTTTAATTGATGGATTGTATTCGTAACTATATCCCCTCGATTTTAAATTCAGTTTGAAAATATTAAACACCGTATGTCCTGAAACGAATGGATCGAACCCATACTCTTAACAAAAACTTACGTACGTTAGTTAATTATATTGATTGAAGTTAGAGTAAATTTTACCTAGTAACAACGGAAGGAATTCTTTGTAAGTGATGTGCTGGATTTGAGCAGCAACTACTCGACGCGATTCCTGATACAATTTCTCGTCGTCCCACGAAGGATTAATCTCCTGGAGTTTTCCTGCGATTCTGTTGTGTTCTCTTAACCAGATGGTGTGCATAATGGCCAAATTGATGTTTTCATTTACTCTTATATCACCTAACAATATAAAGTTTATCGAAGTTATAACTATAAGAATGTTTCTTTAATTTTCCTTAATATTTAAATAATATAATTGATTTAATCAAACTTTTACCAGACATGAAACAAAAGCGTTCTGTTTGTTTTCTTTCGCATTGTTCGTTTCTTTTATTCACTCTCGGTAACATCACCGCTCCATTTTGATAATTGATTTTCAATTTACCTGTCGTTATAAAATGTTATTATACTATACTTAAATACGATATTAGGTAGCATGGCTTTACAATTAATTAATTAAATATATTCATAATAAAACAACAAATATCTTATGATTACAGAAATACGAATATATCTGCAATAAAGTATAGTCTTTACTGTAGATAAATTATTTGTGAAGTCTGACAATTTACAAGCCTCACACCGAAAGAAAAGTATGTTACGTCAGTAAAACTTTGATTAGCGTTAGTCAAAATTCAGATCTAAAACATTACAAAGAAAAAGATTATAAAGATGTCTTTTTACATGGATTTTTATTATTACTAACGCGATACAACGTACCACCGCTGAAACTTCGTAATTCGTCCGCCACTTCTTTAGTCGAACCGTATATATTTGACCCATCGATGTAAGCTGTTAACTGATTCAGTTGTTCTCTCGCTCCTAGAAAATTAAATAGAAATTAATTCTTGATATAAATATAAACTTATTACGAGAACGATGTTAATTTAGATTGTTTAGATCAGCGGTTCCCAACCTTTTTTGGTTTGCCTCTCCTTTGTCAGCCCATTTTCCCAACTTTATTTCCAATTTCTACTAAGTTTTATTTCCGTTTTATTCAAACAGTGGCAACTTAGTCAATTAATTATACAGCGCTGTATAATTACATGTAAAAAACTTGTTTTTTTTTTAAATCGAAAAGCATTGGAGGAAGTGCACAGAATTTAAAATAAATATCGAGTGCCGTGACGTCGCAAAACGTTTCGGCGCAGAATCCGATTATTCTTATAGTAATCCGCCATTATTAATTTTTTTCGCGTACTGTAAACCACGAAGCGCGTACCCCCCGGTTGGGAATCGTTGGTTTAGATCAAAGATGGCGTTAGCTACATTAAATGTATGTCTGAAAAACACAATTATTAATTGTGTATCTCTTATAAACTATCGTAAAACGTATTTAAAGATATGTTTTAATTGTGTAAAAATGAGAGAATTTTATTCCTAAGCAGATAATCTTAAGACGTTACCTATTGTAAAACGTCTCTGCTTCTGAAAAGAATAAAAAAAAAATTTTATCAGAGATTTACAATAATTAATTCTCTGTAAACCTAATATGAATGATATTAATTTATTATTAAATTAATTAAATTTTATAACTTTTCTCCACGTCTTGCAAATATCGATGAAATAATTTGATTCGAAATAAATGTAATTGTTGAGTATCGAACCAGCTAAAAGCTATATCCGAATTCTCTATATAGATTACTCCTATAACAAATTTTACCCCGGTATTACGAATTTTTTTCGATTTTTTTTCGTGAAAAAGCGGTATAAAAATAGAAATTAAAGAGTCAATCTGCTGTTCCATCATCTTTCTATATTTGTGTCATTGTGCCTGTGCTCTATCGCAATTAGGGATTTTTGTCAGAAAATTTTGATGCAATCCGACGATCTTATTCCTAATAATTCATCATTGTAGATTCGGTATCTTGTTTTGTTTATCTCGTTATTGTTCTAGTTATACAGAAATACAGATGTTCTTTCCATTATTCTTCTTGGAAAGTTTTCCAAGAAGAATAATGGAAAGAACATCTTATTCGAATTGTTTACAAGAATGCATTAGATTCGTATTACGATGATCCTACATACGTACTTTAAATAAAGAACAAATTGTTCTTAGAAGAAGAATGTATTTTGAAAAATTCAAGGGAGGTGCAAACACCAGAAAAGATTAAAAAAAACCACTGACGTAATATAAGAATTTTCACTATTTCTATTCTAATGTAGAATAAATTTATACCTTAAATAATATTTTTCATCGATTGAATGATGTCTTTCGAGATTTTTAAATTGAAAGGAGTAGGAATTAGAGTCTTACGTACTGTATAAGATAACTGAAACGGATTCAGAAGAGAATAGAGATTACACGTCCCTTCATTAATTAATTGCTTTAGAATGAAATTCTAGCATAAGAATAGCGATTGTTATAATTATAAAATCTTTCGTCTACAGAATATTCGATTCGCCTTAGTACAGAATGTTCTCAAATTACAGATTAAAATAAACTTTTCATAATGTTAATTATACATATACAATGAAGCATCAAAAATCCGGACTAATTGGGGTCTGACCCATTCGGATTTTCGAATATTTTGAAAATATTTTTCGTGTAAATTAGCATTTGAAGAACTATAAACTCAAAATACACTGTAAATAAACTTTAACTGTTCTAAGTTGAAGCTAATATTTCACAAGGAATATAGGAATACTCTTAGAAAAATATAATTTTTCAGAATCACAATATTTAAACAAAAGTCAACACTAATTATAACTTCAAAATTAAAATATCACCAATTCTGAATGAATGTTGAACATCAAAAACGACGAAGTTACCATTGAAAAGGGTTAATATTCGGATTTTCACTGTATAGCCTATAGAAAAAGCATACTAAAAATATTACAAAAGTCACTAGTAGGAAAAAGGCATTGTTTATGATTGATTCCCAAGTAAATTATAACTAGTTTGACGCTTTTCCAATAAAATATTTATTGTAATTAATGAAATGAAAACAATCGTCTACACTTACCGAAATTACATTTGGGTCTGGGCGATGCAAACGATCTAACGAATTCCATACATGTTTCATCGAATTTAGAATAAAACGTGTCATTCTTTGGAAGGGAAATAGGAAAACAGGAAGGATGCATTCGGCTTTGTCTTCCACAACATTCGATACGTCTTCCATTGTTTCCTTTAGTTATACATCGTTTAAAAACTATTTTAATAACGCAGAGTTAAATTCGAACCAACCATTCGATTAAAAAATTTACCTCTGCTGAGAGCCGTCAACGTCAAATCGTGGTCTAGAAATTGGCCCCAGTATACGAAAAGGGTGGTCAAGTAACCGTGTGCGGCGTTATGATCGGAAGAAAGTCGAGAAGACACGAGACGAGCACTCGGCAATTCGCTTCCGTCTTTCGCTACGCGTGGTTTATTTATGCCTAAAAAATAAATAAATAAAATAATTAACACGCGAAATGTTAATTAAAAGGAAAATAAAGACATCATCAACTACCGTCTGCGTAATCCGGAGGCAATAACCTTTCGAAGGCAGTAAAGGACTTTCCCCAAAGTCGGTTTTTCAGATTGTTGCAAGAACCGTCCATGCTTCGATAATGAGTATTTCTACAAAAGATATTTGCGTCGGGACAACTGTCGTTAATAATCGTATCTTTAACACTAAATTGAGATAATCCATCTCTGGCTTGAATTTCGTTCAAATGGAACCTAACATAAATAATAAGTATTGTGAAATTAATTTAAATACATAGCGTACAGAATAAAAATTTCGAACGTCAGTTTATAATCGTTTACAATTCTATTATTAGTGAATGAAGACACAGAATAAGTGGAATTTAAGAATAAGCTATACCTTCGTTCATGGAGCGTTTCTTTTTCGTTGCTCTTCTGTATGAGCACTTGAGAGAAGAGAACAAGAGATGAACATAGAGGTTTTGTTAAATATGAATCGGTTTTAAGACACAAAGACCGTAGTAAGAAAACATTAGTCTCAGTTTTTGAGAGACGACTCTAAGTCTCAGAGAAAATCCGTTTTTGAGAAATGATTAACAATTTTGGACATTCGGAATCGTCAGAAAGACCAAAATAATTAATGATTATTAAGTGATTTCTCTGGAATCACTTAATAATCTGGAATACATAAATCATATAATAATGCCACAGATTTATGTAACCTAATTTATACTTTAATATGGCAGAATTAATTTCCATATATTCGGTTACAGTTCAATATGATGAAACGAAGATTAACGAGATGTGCGTGCCCGTTACACATTAAATTTTAATATACAAATGTCAAACTGTTAGTATCTGTTTCCTTATGGTGCGAAGTATTTAATCTACATTTATTACCTGAAATACATGGAAGAACTATTTCTAATGTCTATGCATTTGCTTTAATTGTATAGCATAGTCCGTTCATTCGTTTGTAATTTATTTATTTTTTCCTTAGGGCTGACGCCCTAAGGAAAAAATAACACTTGCATAAAGTTACGTGCATACATCTTTTTGTGACATCATTAAAAATCTGATAAAATAAAATAATTTTCATTAATATTTGATATGTTTATATGCTGTTTACAATCTCTAATTTCGACTGTAATACGTTTTTCGTTCTTCAAAGTTCGTTCGATCGCCAATTAGACGAGAAATGCCGAGATTAAAATTTGTATAATAATTACCATTAAAATAATAATATCTTCAATTAAAATTCTAATGAAAATTTACAAAAATATTATTTTAGAAAATGTGTTTTTCTTACTTTTTCATCAGGTGAAGAGAAGCTTCTACGCTTATCAAACCGTCCCTGCCCAATTGACGCACTTTGATGTTATTTCCGAACAGGGATTGATGAGCCGCCTCTTTACTGCCTTTCTTCAACGTCACTCCTACATACATTTTACAATTCTTAGTTAATAAAACTTAATTATTTCACAAATATTCGGAAGAAAAAAATCTTCTACTACTTTTATGAAACAATTTCGTATACGCCACTCAAGAATTTTAAAAAGAATAGCCTATATCGAAAGTTTCATTTTTAATTATTTATAAATTATTGTCATAAATTATTTTAAATGTTACGATTATGCGTAAAAACAAATTAAGTGCGTATTTCTTAGAGAATATTCCTTACTTTACGGAGAAATGACTATTACTCTAATCTACATATTATAAACAAAACCGGTAATAATATCCCAACAAACTCCTAACTTGAATAATTAATGTTTAATATATTTAAAGACATTTGTCATCAATTTATATTCGCTGTAACTTTCTACTGTAAGAAAAAACTATGATAAATAATACTCTGTTTGGTACAGGGTGGTTATAATTAAAGTTGCGCTACTCAGACCTGTATAGAACTCGTTCTCGTGGACGTATTCTGACGAAACTTGGTATATATGTTATATGGACCATGGGGAAAAGGAAACTGCAAAGAATATATTTCGTTCGAATTTTTACCACTAGGTGATAAAATGGCGCACGAAGAACAAAAAACACAAAATGGAAACACGCAAAAGGTTTTTATTCACAACATTTGTTCAATGTTCAATTCATTTGCATCAATTACGTGTTCAAAACGTCTTACAATGCAATTTGCATCAGTCACGTGTTCTAAACGCCTTATAGCATTGTAAGGCGTTTTGAACACGTAATTGATGCAAATGGATTGCACATTGAACAAATGTTGTGAATAAAAACCTTTTGCGTGTTTCCATTTTGTGTTTTTTGTTCTTCGTGCGCCATTTTATCACCTAGTGGTAAAAATTCGAACTAAATATATTCTTTGCAGTTTCCTTTTCCCCATGGTCCATATAACATATATACCAAGTTTCGTCAGAATACGTCCACGAGAACGAGTTCTATACAGGTCTGAGTAGCGCAACTTTAATTATAACCACCCTGTACGTATATACAGTAGCCTACATATTTCTCAATAAAATGAACGAATCCTTTAACGTTTATTTTCGTCGTCTACAGTTTCAGAAATTTTTGGGCTTAGACCTAAATATGTTATTTCGAAAGACAAAACATCACATGTTAATCTATGTAAAGAAGAATGTGTGACGACAAACTCGTTTAGTACCTTCTTACATTTTTGTAACTCTATGGCAATAGTCTGTACAGTACTAACAATTAATAAACGACACAATCGACTGTAATTAAAAATCGTTAATATGTGAAGGAAACTTTTTAAGTTATTTACTCTAAATTGTTTTCTTATTCCTATTATAAAAAAACCGTTTGTGGAAACTAATCTACGTAGTTTACTCAACTTCCATCCGGATGCTGGCCGATCAGAAAATACTTTCTATTCGTATCCTGTAGTGGCATATAGATTATAGTTAATGTATATGTTGATAAGTAAATTAGTTTTATACGTACAAAACAGCAGAGATTTACTTATCAACATATACACTAACCAAATACATTCAATAAAATTGCATAAGATACTATTTTACATAAGATCGAAAGAAAGCATTTTTTGCTCCATTGTAGAAAAAAAAAACAATATTATCGCTTACTGAAGTACGAAATTCTCGAATAAATGAGAAAATTCGATATGAATTTTTTGTTTACGAACGATTCTTGCCTTTTAGCCACAACTCTTCTTCTAAATGTTGTAGATCTCGAAAACTTTTTAGACCGCTTTTTCCGGCTTTATTCAGATCTTCCTCTCGAATATCCGGCATCGGTATATCTTGTTCGTCTTCGTATTCCTCCGGTTGTTCTGGAACTAATTACATTTTACGATTTAATCATTTTGTACAGAAAACTTTACAGATTTGAAATATATAAATAAAATTAAAACATTTATTAATTGTTAAAAAGATCTAAGTACACAAATCGCGTTAATTTACTTCAATTAAAAATTATTTTTCTTATCTTTCTGATGAAACTTTCAACTTTAAACAAAAGAATTTAAAGATTGACAATACTTACCGTTTCCCGGTAGACACGGAATAAAAACACCGAACCCGATAAAAATCCTTAAATAAATCAATGGAATAATCGTTGGCTTCTGAAGAGAGAAAAATGGAATTATTATTATTTACGTAACAGAAAACAACATTTAAAAATTAAATGTTTTTACTTTAATGACATTTAATGCCATAAATCAGGTAATCGAACTTTTTACTGAGAATGGCCTTGTGAGTAAAAGACAAGTCTGAAGTCCTGGTACGAAATACATAATGGAAGATTACGATTTTTTTTAAATTTCTGAATGGCAACGGACATAAACAAATGTGAAATTTGCCATTGTTTTTTCGAAAGCATGTTATTAAAATTGAGGATAAATTTTGTGCCACTCAATATTAAAATTTTCAGATATTCTTAATGTTCGATATTTTAACTTTCGAAAAGATTTCTTTGCAAAGGCAGGTACAAAGATAAATAGGAAATGCCCTTGTGCAAACTTTTTAAGACTTTTAAAATTCTCTTTTGGCAGAGATTTATAAAAATTAACAAACTCTTCTTTAAATAGGTTTTTATAAAAGTCATTGGCAGCAAGTTGTATTAATTCTAGCTGACTTTTCAAAAGTTACATATGTTTTGAACTAGTTGAAATGTTTATGATAAAACACATCAGTTATAAAGATACAAGAGCTGGATAAATATGCTTCGGGGCCCTATTTGTCCCACGGGTCGTAGGTTGTCGATCTCTGTCACAAATAAAGAAGAAACTAAGAATCGCCGTATAAGTAAGAAAAAGTAAGTTACGAACGCTAATTGTCTTTGGCACCAATCACCGGACGTTGGAAGAAAATATCGAATATATTTCACGTCCTCGACCTTGAACCCTTCGACCGTCCGATAACGATCGCCTTTGGATTAATCGGACTTAACGATTGTCAAAAGTGAAAAAGCTGATGTAACAAAACCGGACGCAGTCATTTAGCGCCATTAACGTAAGTCCCGTATTATCACCGCTTTCTTTGTTTCCTTCGAGTCGTAACGCGATAAGACAAATTCTCTGTTGTCTTGGAATCTAATAAAACCATAAGTTTTTCCGAACACGGACGACGAGGTGTCTCCTTTTTGTTCTCGTATTTGCTCTCTATTCCCTCAATTAATTCTCTACGTTTTTTGTCGCAAATATTAAAATTCAACCTTTATAATTAAGCATTATTCAAAGGATTAAACGACGTCTTAAGTGATATATATATATATCAAATCAAACGTGCGCTCCTCTTTATAATTTTTCAAGTTTAACAATCGATTATCTTTTTTAAAAAATGCAAACATTTCCACTTTATACGTAAAACGATCGAAAGTTCATTTTAGCAAAAGGCGAAGGAGAATCAAACAAATTACTTACTTGCTAATTTATAAATATAATAGTTAATGATCTTACCATAACGGATTTACCGCGCTTTAAATAATTCGAGTCGAGCGCCAGATTTGTCTTTTATACATTAGGAGAAAGAGCGTCGGATTCTCCGATTGGTCGAACCGAGAGGGTTATGGCCCCGAGGCCCCTTCCTAAAGCATTTTGTATTTTTATAAGACCGTCTTCTGCCTTTTCCGCCAATCGATTTCGTCTCTAAGCTATCATTTGCATAAATACGCGTCAAAAATAAGTCTTTTTGAATAACTAAAAAAAAAAACCTTTGCCGATACATTGGTAAATTCCTCGGAAACAGACCCGAAGATGTATTCAAGTTTTATTAAAACGCAATTAGTCTATTTATTCTTTCTTAGGCATTTCTGAAGTAAGTTCGACAAATGAAAGAAAGAATTTTCGTTCAAACCTATTTTAAAATTATTATTATTATTATTATTATTTTATTTTTTATTTTTTTGCAAAAATTTCGTAAATGAATTGGACCATCAAGAAAAATTAATGATTGACGTAGCGCATCATTACTACCGTATTCAATATATATATATAAGGTTTTTATTTAATTATCATCATATCATATCACATCATAAATATAATTTATATTAAACAAAATATATGAAAGATATTTTGCCAAAGCTTCTTCGAACCGTAACGGCAAGTATATACGTGTAATCGCTATCTAAATAATAAGAATACCATTTGCTTATAGGATAAATCTACATCAAAGATGTATACAGTATTTAATTAACATATATGGATTTACGTAATGCAATGTAGAATACTACCTACACGTAAGTTAAATCTGTATACTAAAGACGATAATTGATAAAACTATTGGGAAATAATAAGGAAAGTAAAAAGTTCATTCGTCTTTTTAGATAAAGAATATCGACAGTACCGGTTTAACTGCGCAAAATTCTCGAAAGTTTTGTAAAATATAAAGTCGTTTATAAAATATTAAATCATCTACTGATCCTCTACTGATCATTAGTACTTTATTATATAAAGTGCCAAGGATCAGTAGAGGATCGAGAATCAAATGTTATGGATCAATATTAATTATGAAATTAAGCGTTCTGTTTAGTATGACTTATCCTATATCAAAAAATTAATCGAAGTATTGTATTTTTAATTACACGAAGTAAAATATCTCGTGAATTCCGACTTAAAATCGACCGATAAAGGAAACTGCCGTCTTCTTTCCGTACATTTATGGGAATATTATCCTTTTTAAAGCCGAAATGTATTATTAAAACTTCGAATATTTAACGAAAAAGAATTATATATTTTTCTTAAAATATAAATAAAAAAAAATATGGCTTCAAAGATTTCAGGATTAATTTGCGTCGACTTTTAAGAATGATAAATATGACAAGCGACTATAATAATAAAATTAAAAGTGACAGCTAATTTTATTCGAATCTGCATAGTTTAGACTACCGAACTCGACAAAGTTTTTCAAAGGACCGGATGTAAAACTAGTTACGCTAAGCGCTATACCTCTCACGGATTCTGCGACTAACATTTTGGGAGGTGTTACGGTCACGTGTTTAACCACCCACGTACCGCACTATTCTTTAGAAACGTTTTATTGTGGCTTAGGACGAGAGAGTCGGTATACATTATACAAACGGTATATACCTTCTGAAGGGTGGGGTTCATTGGCTTCAATCAGAGGGGATTTGAAGGACAGATAGCGCACTAAACGAATTCTTAACATTCGTCGTAGGTTATATCTTACTATTTCTTATATAAGTACTCTGTGACGCAATCGAAAAGGCAATATTTCAACGCGAAAAGTAAATTATAACGCTTTCCCTAACATTAATATTATCGGACCGCTGATTTACAATGGGGAGTCCGTCGAGTAAACGCTAGACTTAATTATTCTTCACGATAATTGCGTGTGGTTAGCAAATGACGCAACAGTGATTTGTCGAATTCGAATTTACCCGTAAATTATAAACCGTACGATTAGCAAAATCTTGAAGTGAGATCGGATGACCTTGACAGGTGTATTTAAGGATGGAAAAAGTTAGAAATCGTGCTTACTGTGAAATGTTTAACACACAACAGTCTCAAGGACAGACAAAGTTTACCTTTCTCCTATTTAACGTTCGGAATTCTATTACAGATTTAAAGTCGTCGATTCTCCAAAATCATTACTTCTTTCAACGTTAATAATAATTTATTTAAACATATAGTATTATAATCTACTTATTGTCTATCACACGCTAATTACACCTATTTTTTCACGTATTAAATAAGAGTTTTCGTTATCAGAAGCAAAAATTCTGTCATTTAGAATCAAATATTTATGTTCTATATGTTCTATATTCAAATATTTATGTTTTTCCAAAATAAAACATTATAAAAGATGATACACTTCGTATTATCACTGAATTTTATAAGGTCAACATATAGACTAGATGTACAAAATTGATAAAATAATTAAGAATGAAATAAATTGCAATATTCCTTGTTAAAACTTTATTCAAAACTAAATTTTTAACGCGAAACCTTCAAATAATCGAACCATAACGTGATTAAATGTTTGTTTATCGTGTGAATTCAAATTCGACTGAGATTATGAAATCTCTTTAATTAATCTTAGGTAGTAATAAAAGTGAATTTCTAAAAAGTTAGAAAGTACAGTACAGTAGTTTTAAATTCTAAGCTTAACTTTATAAAAACCTGTAATTTCTATATATTTTTGCAACATTGAACGCAAAAAGCATTCTTAATCAACCGATTTGGCAGAATTAACACTTAAAAGTTAAGGCGGTATTTGATAAAAATCAAATCGAAGTCACGATCGCGTGAGGTACAGTACAGTACGCTTACGTTTAATTCGTCCAATTGTGCAGTACAGTACATTGTACTTCTACACGCAGTCTTTTATCCGACTTGAATAGTTTGACGTAAGCCGATTTTACAATCTTAACACTATGCGAAGGAATGTAGAAAATATTGCAACTTTGTAAGAAATAGTCTACATTTTTCAAAATTTTCGAAAACATTTCTCAAATGTTACACAACTAACAAAATTATTACAGATCTAAAAAATTTTAGGAAGAATCATAATATCATCAGAAGCTTTTCAAGAAAGAAGACTTTGTGTGAATAGGGCACGTATTTCGTTTTAGATAGAACAGTTCATCAATTACAAATAAACCATCAATGAGTTGCTCAACTTTCCCTGCAACATTTAAAATTTCGGTGGCGCCATCTGTTATCATATTTTATTAAAAAAACTTTTATATTTTAAATTATTATAAACTGGCAAAAACCGTAATTTTGAAAGTATGGATAAGTTTTAAAAAATTGATAAATGCCAATAACGAGTAAAATCGTCATTAAGTCCGACCCTGCTGGAGATATGCACGACCTCCATTATTTCCCCCACCCCTCGATCTATAATCACCAAAATTTAATAGCATCAATCCCCCTACTAAACAAACGTCCTTGAAAATTTCAGAAATTTTCCACAAAAAATACAGGAGTTATTAAGCTTCAAACAGGGTGAACAAAATCATTCCTTCCCACACACACTAACATCCATACATACAATAATTACCCCCCTGAATTTTTTTTTTGCATTTCTCGACGTTTCAAGGTGTCTAAAGTCCAAAAATGTAAAAATCTGGAGGGGGGTCATTTTTGCCGGATCGCCATATTTTCCCTCTGTTAACCTGTAAACCGAGAAAGTAAAACGGATATCAGGATTAGAGTTTATCTCAGAAAACATTAGAAAAAACAAATAATGAATATAAGCAAAATTAGAGTAAAAACGTTTAGCGGTTTCGATGATTACAAATCGCAAAACACAAGTTGATTCATATTTTAAAATGTTTCTTATATTTTATTTACTAGTGTCCTATCCTACTACAATAAAGTATTACCTGAAATATACTTCAGTTAAGTCGTAAACAAATATAATCAAATAAGTACAGTATAATCAAATAATCGAATCAACGAACATGTTGAATTATGCAGGTCTAACAAGTAAGTAAAATACCGAAAATCTGTTATTGAGTGTTTTAAGAATACAATTACGAACAGAATAGATTAAAAAATTGTAATAAAGGTGCAATAAAAATTGTAAGCTATAGTAACAAACAACCAGTTTCTAGACAGCACATACCGCAGACCCTGTAAATACAAGGGTAAGAAAGCAGTATACAGGCGTAACCGCTCAGTTTACGATCTCTTGCGCAACACTGAAGACGTCCCATAGATAGGAACAGAACTGCAGTTGTTTACGAAATACTCTTCAATCTAAGGCTAGGCTATTAGAATAGGGTCAGAAAACACTTCTCATAATTTAAACAACACGACTTAGAAACTTTTTTGTCTTTATAGTTCCGGATTTTTTCGATTTTAACGTCATTCCACCGTATGAATCTTATGCCAGGTTCGGATCCAGGCGTAAAAAAAAAGCCTAATTTCACGCTATAATTACTATAAAAATGTAAAAGAGAAGTATGTATTTGTGCGGATTATTCTTTAACGTTCGATCATACTATTAATAATTCCCAGAAACTTTATAAAAATAGTTATAAATGTATATCGTTTGCGTTTATAGCCTTGTAAATAATCAACTTTAAAAAATAAGATAAGCGCTTATATTTCAGTAAACTAATAATATCGCGTTATTTTATTTCTGTCTGCTAATTTATAGAAAAGCTAAACTCACTGTGCAATATATCTGTACGATATTCAGTAGAAAAGTCACAATTATGGTGACGTAATGGTCCTATTTTATGACAAAAACGACGACTAACGATTGAATGAATTTTTTAACTAAAAATTTCATGTTTTTCGAGTTTCTGATTATCCAAGATACCGTCATTCATATCTTGAATAATAGAGATTACACAGTATATTTAGTTTATATTAATCCAAACGATGATAATCGAAAGATAGTTACACAACTTTAACAATAATTGAAGAACTTATTTCTATACAAAGCGAATATGCCGTTTTCGTCGACCAATAAAAAATTATTTTAAAGAAATATACAAATATTAAACGAACAGCAGCATTTCTTTATCGGTTAAGACTAAATTAGTAAGTAATTTGACTATATTTAGGCGATAAGCCTACATCTCTTATTAGGTTAAACTTAATATAAAATTATCTATATAAATAAAAATGTAAATGTTCGTTTGTTCAAAATCTTAAATCTTCGAAAGTTCTTAACCGATTGCTTTGAAATTTTGACACAACGTTGCGTTCGAATACGCGCGTGTTTTTATATTATATAGATGTCGAAATCCCCCCCGCGGGAGAGGGGACAAAATTAAGGCTTATCGTGAAGAACTGAGCTTCTATTATACTATTTTAGATGCGGTTTTTTGCGTTTTTGATTGCGTTGTAATAGGGTACGTCAAGAGAAGGTACACTAAGATGAGATTTTTCGAAATTCCCTCCCCGCGGGGAGTGTTATACATTTATAATAGATACATTTTGAGCCACAGCAACGCGTGAACGGGTACAGCTAGTTAGAAATAAATAAATTTAATTTAGAATATTCTGAAAAAAAAGATCGGCCTGGAGTGTAACTTAACCCACAAATCCTACTTATCGCGTAGTTGCATTGCCTTTTACGCTATCCAGATCTTGTCTGATCTTCGCTTCCAGATCAATTAATTAATTAATTTGTCCGGGTAGCGTAACTTGTAATGTTCTTATCCATTTAGTATCTATGAATAAAGGCTTTTTACATCTGAACGAGTTGCAAGTCCCATTCCGGGCCGATCTTTTCTCCCAGAATATTCTGAAGTAAATTAATTTATTTCTAATTATTAAATTTAACAAAAGATGGCGGCCTAATCGCTTATCTCTAGCCAAAATTACTTAATACTTATTTAGTATTAAATATCAATATATCAGAATATTGACATTTGTGAGAGAAATATTCGCTATATCCTTCTCCTTCATCGCTCTGTCTCCCATCCATAATACTGTCAATATTTGGATACAATAACAAATGCAACCAACCTGATAATATCATGCGAACAGCGAGATTCCGTTATAGGGCTATTTATTAATTAAATATGATAATGAATAGATAACTGTAAAATAACTTTCTTGGATTTCCTTTTCGGTTTTAACACTTTGATTTTTACTTAGTTAAAGTAAGACACTCTGTGGTAACAAACGACCACTAGTGGCCGAGTGAACACTGATCGTGGGTTTGCGCCTCGCCACCGGGTTAATCACAGAGTTTTTCAAATTTTCTTCAAATTACTTAAACAAAGGCCAGTTTTTCTTAGAAAGTCCTCCCGGGAAGCATCCCCCTTTGGTAGATCGCCTACCTGTCGTATATATACGTGTGGCAATATACAAATAAACGAAACTGTGACAACAAAGATTTTTATTTAAAATTCTTCAACACTTGTTAATAAACCAAGTTGACATAATTATGTATATTTACGCCACATTGTGTCAAAAGATTTTTAGTATGTGTCCTGTTGTAAATAGTACTCCTATTATCAACAATCAGGCTAATCTTTTATAAATTTCTAATTTGTATCAAATTATCTTACTAATATATTATTAGATATTACTAATACAGTAATTTAAATATAGAAGTACAAAAAAAGGAGATCATTTACAATGCAGTGTACGAAAACGAAAAATAATAGCTTAACCGTAAAATTAATCAAAAGGCAGTGAGGAACTTTGAACATACTTTCTTCTCCACAAACATAATCAAACCCAAACACATTTCTCTTATATTTATAAGAAAGTATTTCTCCAATTATAAAATATAATAAAATTCAACATGTAATGTACAGTACTGTACGAGTAGAACGGTCAGAATCTGACCGTTCACTCGACAGTAAGCGCCTTCAATAACAAAAATAAAAAATTAATCAGCTGAGTGAGTGATTAAAATGAGTGTTAAATTACCTTCGTGAGAAATAGTTATCCTCAAGTTTATAATATCGATTTTAAATTTATTAATAAAATATTTCAGTTTTAAGATTCAGGAGATTAATATAAAATCGCAAGTTGGCCTACGCTTTGTCTTCCGCCATATTTGTATCAATTCGTTTTTCATTTTTGTGATAAGCATAATCCTCTCCTATATTCTTTTTGAAAGTATTTCAATGTCAGTACGTTTTCTCTCTTTGGAAGATAAACGATTCTGTCACGAATTCTTTTTGAAGCTGTAACGACGCATTACATCTGTTAGTCTACGTTCAAGACTATCCTTCATATCGACAATAACGACGATTGCGAAAGATTTAGACGTCTGGACAGGCCATACTTAACGATAAAATCTTTATTGTAATTAATTACAAAGCCGTGTCGATTCTCAGAAAGAACATAATACAGAGCTTCTCCAGAATAGCGTACTGTTCATAGTAGAAAATGTCACGCAATTACAAGCCATTCGAAGGGTTTAGATTATTATTAGAGCCGTGAAAAAATTTCGAGGCATACTGTAGTAACGTAAATATTCGGCACAATCTGCGGAATTCTATTCTTATTGCTAGGAAATGAGACAAGTGGGATAGTACGAAAGAGAAAAAAATTATAACTTTACAGGATTATCCGGAGTGTGAACCAGAAGAGAAATAGATATATACCCAAATACGATTTAATATAAAAGTAATGAAATGACGACAAGAAGTCAGAAAATTTATTTTGTATTAAATCACTGATACGCTTGAAATGAGACAAGGATTATTTGTCTTTAAATGGTAATTAATTAAAATAATATAGGCCTATAGATTATATATTATAATATAATTATTATAGTTATATATAACTTTTTAATTAAGTACTATTTAAAGACAAATAATTACGCTTACTATCCTTGTCTGATGTGAAACATCAGTTATATCAGTCTCCTTATCGCCATTCCTTACATTATAAATATTTTTGGATTGATATAGCTTTTTTTTTTGTTTGTGTATTGTCTATAGTGTTGACAGATAGAAAACTGTTAGATTCGGAACATTCAAACGCGATTTCTCCCTTTGGCCGGGACATTCAATTCAAAACGGGACTTTCAGCAACACAGAAATATTTTTCAGAAGTTGTTGTTAGATGATTTCTGTATCCAAAAATATTCTCCAATTCAAGTTTAAATTGACATTTCCTTTCTTAATTTCTTATTGGCGAATACAATTAAAATATTCTAGGTTTCAACGTCAGTATTAGCACTGTTGTAATATAACAGTAAAACCATATAAATACACATTACGTATCTGTGTATATGTTACTATGAAAGACCGAAATTAGAGAATGTCGATATTCTCCGGTGAATGTCGACACATACAAAATACATAGGTGAAAGTCCGAATATTTGGTTATATTATTATACATTCGAACAATCGCCGCTGTATGTCGACAAGCACAGATAAGCTTTGGTGGAGGTCGAAACGACACCCGAGAAGCCGATGTCGACAGAGAGGAGACAGTCTATCACCAAATACTTTGAGGATAGCCGGAGGTAGGACACGGTCGTACCTCTTTTTCCGACAATGGTTTGGTGGAAACTGCTCACTTTGTTACTGGATGGCGTTTTTGTTCTTTTGATCGGTTTGTCAGGTCGNGAGGTTCTACTGTATTATTATACATTCGAACAATCGCCGCTGTATGTCGACAAGCACAGATAAGCTTTGGTGGAGGTCGAAACGACACCCGAGAAGCCGATGTCGACAGAGAGGAGACAGTCTATCACCAAATACTTTGTGGATAGTCGGAGGTAGGACACGGTCGTACCTCTTTTTCCGACAATGGTTTGGTGGAAACTGCTCACTTTGTTACTGGATGGCGTTTTTGTTCTTTTGATCGGTTTGTCAGGTCGAGTGGCGGAGGATGAGAGGGGTCGTCGGTAAGGCGTCGGCGATATCTGAATAAAAGACACCGTAATAACGTAATCAGTTCGAAAAAGAAAGTAAGAAAAGTTACTTTCCATAGATGATATTTATTCTCAAGAAATATCGGCGAGAGAAGCAGCTGCAGATAATTCGAAAAGTGGAGGGCAAGGCTATACACGCTGTCATTGCAAAAAGAAGTGTTCCACGAATAAATGCAGTTGTAAAAGCAAGGGACTCTTGTGCAATTCAAAGTGCCATACAGTTTAAGTTGTTGCAATAAATAAGATTGTATAACGTTAATCACATAATTTATATGTAAGTTTATTATTGTATTACAGGTATTGTCTTTAATGATTAAGAATGTACTGTTCGTTTTAGGTTCAACAGTTTATTTAATGTGCTGTTACTTAAGCTTCCTCCTATTTTTACGTATTAAAAAGTTGCATTTTTGTCTTAACGTAATAAAAATATTTTTATTCAACATTCACCATCAGTGCATGCTGAATGTCGACACTTGCCGGTGTAAGTGAGAAATAATGATATTTAGCAAATATTTCGTACATATACGAAACGATTGTGTGAATGCTGACATTCACCGGAGAATGTTGACATTCACCAGATATCGGCTATTCACAGTAACATATATATTGTCTACTTCGAATTTGTTTATTGATAAGACTTATTTTACTGGTGAAATTTCTTATTAGCAAAGAGAGGAAATCTTAGTCAAAAGTCAAAACAAAATATCTTTATTTTCATCTGATGTTTTGTTTTGACTTTTGACTAAGATTTCCTCTCTTTGCTAATCACAAACTCCACCAATATAATAAGTCCTATCAATAAACAAAGTTGAAGTAGACAATATATACACATAAATGTAAATAATAAGGACAAAGAGGTAAAAAATATACATTACGTATCTTTCCGATCTTCATTCCTATCATCCCAAGTTAAAGTGCAGGCAATATTGCCATATAAATTTATTTTTGTTTAAAGGAAACTAACTTTTTCGCTACAAGTGCAATCCCAGGATAGAATTGCCTAGAACGCGGAATAAAACATTAAAAAAAGGGCTGTCTCGGAAAACCGGGACGCCTGGCAACCCTAGTTATTTGAGTGTTAAAAAGGCTATCATAGTTGTTTGCTATCTTCGAATCGTTGTATAGATCAACGAACTAGAATATACTACATAGAGTGGCTATGGCCTTAGATATAGCGCTCTTGGTGGCAACGACGGGTACTATCGATCGCCATTTTACTTTAAGTCAAAATATTGAAGTCTATATCATGTGTTGGTCCGTGTTATCATCTTAGAATGTATTTTTCCTCATCTAAATCTAGTTTGAGATTTAGGCAATTAGATAAGTGATACAAATCTAGATTGTTTCATCTCGAATTTAGCTATTTTTTAGATTTTATTTAATTATTATAAAGAAGGTAAGATCAAAGTGGTAAGTGTAGTACTTAACCCTCAATATAACAAGATTTTTATAATCTAAGTACGAGCCAGGTTTTGAAGGGCTTTACTCTCAGCCATATGATTGTTCATTTATAATGTACAGTACAGTACAGTACTCAGGTCAGTCTGATACATACTGTACTGTACCATGCTCAGTACGTTGTTGATTTTTTCGGACAGTGTTTTTTATTTTGCAGAATATAAGTAGTGCTCTTGTATTTTTATTATAGTTATAATTTGTTTGTGAAAATTTTGGTTGTGAAAATATATACAATGAAAACTACAGTTTGACCTTTGTCATGTTATGAACAAGATTGTTAAAGTCCTTTTAAGAGGTAATAGAAAGCTAATAACTGTGAAAAATGGAAAAAAGTGTTGCTTTTTCCGATCAAAAATAGAGAAATAAAATATGCCAGTAACTGAAACAGCTTGATTTGTAGAAACTACACTATTAGGATGGATACAAATTGTGCACTATATCCATCATTCTGGATAATAAAAGTATATTAATACGTATAGTAATAATATTCAAATGCAAGTTTGACGAGAGAAAACTTTAATAATATATTACGAAAATAAAAATGAACTGTTAAATTTTTAATAAAAAGTTATCGATAACATAAATGAAAGGATTTTTCAATATAGTGTAGGTGCATCTAGTGACAAACACGCAAAACTTTCACAAATGTCTGGGAAAAATACTATGGTGAACTAAGGAAAAATGAAAATTATTAATTATTTTAACATGTCGAAAGTTTGGTACGGGCAAACACGAATCTATTAATTTATTACTAACATATTTACATTTGGAGCGCTTATTAGTAACATTGGTAAAGAATGAAAATGAAAACTGAAATATCAAATGCAATGCATTACGGTAAATAATTCACCGCCCTTTGTTTCCTTTTTGTTTTTTTCCTTTTCTCTTTATCATTGTTATGATTTTGGATCATTTTCCGTTTTTGCGGTTAGTCCCGTCGGAGAATTCGCCAACGTAAATTCATATTTGTGCTGAGTTTCGGTCAAGCTACAACACAATGGATTCTAACGAACACACATCACGAATTGTTTCAATTACTAATAATTTAATTATTAGAAAAACGAAATTCCCGGCAGATAAACGCAACAAATATTACTTTATTACTTAAACGATAGAAAATTATAGAAATACCGAAAGAGAAATTTTTTTTGCTAATTCAACTACCGAAAACACACCCTAATCGTATGGCAGAATATCTCCGCAGTATATATAGCCGAAAGTATTTTAATGGCACTGATATCAAAATAAATGTACTGTACATTCAACTTCATGACCAAACGGGCTCGTTCTTCCATTTTGCAAAATTAAGTCTAGGAATTTGCACGCTATCACACGGAACTCTAGGATTCCTAAAACGGATAAAATGGGCATTTAGAATCTTCATCAATTTCAGAATCTAAAGGAAATTCTATATTTCGTACCATTTGGAAGCTCTAATAAATGCCAAGGGCTGAACGGCATCAAATTCTTTCGTGTTGTCGCACAGGATCCTAGACAAACTGGTTTTTCGTATCTCCGCAAGTTGATCTGTAGCAATACAATTTAATATTTAGATTTTCGGTGGTGCGTCGATCTATCTCTCACTTTGTGTAGGTACCAACCGTCAGTAAAGGAGGATTCCAGCTTTCCGTTCTCGTACCAAAATCTGTCACCAAATTTGAGTCTTCTGAACTGTTCTCCTACGATACAGGCGAAGGTTTCTCCCAGAGTTCCGTCAGGGACAGAGCGTTCCGATACTCCAGCCGTAAACAGATCGATGTCCTCCACTGATCTATAAATAAAACGGTTACGAATAAATCTCCGACTTAAAAACCAGAAATTAGTGGTAAAATTTCGGCACCTGTATAATTTCTTATAGGCCTGTACGGATTGAGGAGTCATCAGTCGATTTAGTTCGTCGAAACTTTCGAAAGGTTTTAACTTACACCAACGCCTCCATTCGTTATAGGGAGGGATTCCGTGATCTCGTCCTCTCTGAGTGTTCAGTGCCACCAGATCCAAACCGAAGTGATGACCGTGGGGTTGGAACAAATGGTTGGTCAGCTTTAAAACGAAAATTTTACGTTCGTTAAAAGTTTAGTTAATTAAATTGAAACGAGAGTTGACGAAAGACAAATGTTACAGAGTATAAAAACTTCTGTGACACATAATTGGTTACGAGACGACTGCCATTCGAGATTACTCTCATTCAGAAAATTACGGAAAAAAATACAAAAAATAAAAATTACCTGACTGGTTATAAATCTGTCGTATTTTTGAGCCGGTTGTCCAACTAATCCTCGAACGAATTTCGAAAAGTATTTGGGTCTATATAAGAGTATAGGATTGAAAAACGTAGAAGAAAGAGGTACCTTTTCCTTAACTTCACCATTTCTCTCCAACAAATCGATAAACCCCTAAAAACGAAATGAAGCAAATTGTAAACATTTCAAGTTAGCCTTTACCACAGTTTAATTTCTTTAGTTACATTCACTCTTTGGGAAATTCTTTGTTGAAACAACACTTCGAAGAAAGATTTGAGCAGTGGTGAGTAATCATACCGGAATAGTTACGCTAACTTTACACTAATATTATTAAAGTCGAAACCGTGGAATTGCCTGTTTCGAAGAGATTTTCTGTTAACAAAAATAGGAACACCTAAGACTTCATCAAGAATAAACTATATCCGTTTATTCTTACGACGAAAGCCTGATGAAGCGAAGGAGATTTTACGAAACGTCGGCAGTGGCTTCGATGAAAGGAATTAATAAATTTATTTTGCAAACGAAAGAGAGTCGTCGAATTACCTGTACCAGGGTGTGACCGTATCGATAGGCAGCCGTAGCGAAACCGTTGGCTATGCTGGGGTTAAGTTCTGGGTCATAGTCAAAAATTTTTCCGTACGGTTTGGGTAACAGACCATACGAACTTACTATATTATTACCTGAAATACAATAATTCTATTTTCAGTAATTATTACTATCTTTACGTACTCATCTAAGGAGTTCCGTGTAAACACTTGCCTAACAAAAGAGGAAGAAATTCATTGTAAGTGATGTGTTGAATTTCAGCTCCCACGATCCTCCTAGCTTCTAAATATAGTATTTGGTCGTTCCAGCCGGGATTTTGCTTTTTCAGCTCTTCGGCCACTCGATTGTGTTCCCTCATCCACAACGTGTGCATAATAGCCAAGTTGATTTGCTCGTTTACTCTTTCGTCTCCTGAAAATTCCAACCGATTAAATTTTTTCTATCCTTCCAATCATAAGTTTTAGGCAAAACTTTGTGTACTCGCTCTTTACCTGCCAGAAAGCAAGCCTGTTCCCGAATGGCACAGTCCTCGCTTTTGTGTTGCTCTTGAGGCAAGAATTGTTCGCCATGTAGTTCCAAATTCTTCAATTTACCTTAAACGATTAAAGAAACATTTTAAATTAGTTTCCGGTCAGCAAATGTTCAAATATAGTTTTGTAGTTTCCTCATTTTTTGAGAATCCTTGAAGAATAATCAGAATCGAAAGATGCATTGATAAATATCGATAAGGTCATTTTTCTCCGTGATCGAGAGCCTAGAGTTCCTCTTCTCTTACCTTCTTTGAAAGAACGAAGATTATTGGCTTCCTCCTCAGTGGAGCCGTAGACGTTGGATCCGTCCAAGAAAGCAGTCAGCTGATTGATCTGTTCTCTGCTTCCTGTTGAAAAAAAAGAGACGATAAACTCTGCCCGTGCCTAGATAATTTTCAGTAGGATCTTACCCAGAGTGCACTCAGGTTTAGGGGCGGCAAGAGAACGGACGAATTCCATGCAGCTCTCGTTGAATTTGGAATAAAAACGGTCGTTTTTGGATATAGCAATTGGAAAGCAAGCGGGATGTAGTAGTTTGGGATTCCTCTGAATCTTGGGGTCGCAGCAGAGAATTCCTTCATTGTCTTTATCTGAATGAAGAAAATGGAGTCAGGAGACAGGCGTAGAAGAAGAAAAATAAAAAGAGGAGATAAATACTCTTGGTGATGGCAGTTAGAGTGATATCGTGGTCGACGAACTGCGCCCACTGCATGATGATTAAGGTGAAAATGGCGTTTGGCACATCTTTATCGGGATTAGCGGCGTCAGACACATCTCGAGCGCTGGGAAGCGGGCCTCCATCTGCTGCTATCCTGGGAGCGTTGATTCCTATGTAAACCGAACGTAAATTTTTAAAATAAAATTTCGATCTCGAGTAGAGAGCATCTAGTAAGTGAAGTATTCGCTTATCGAGAATTATCATAAGTGTGCGGTTTTAAATTAACAAAACGAACTACAATTGAATCTCGTTAACACGAATATTCATCGTCACCACGAAAAGTGTTCGTATTAAAAGTAATTTGCATTATAAGTCAGTAACAACTGTCTGAATATATAATAACAATTAAGGAAAAGCATATATTTTCGCTTCACTACGTCTTATTGACATTATTAGCCAAAAATCTGAATAAACGTTTATTGCTATTTTATTTTTATTTTTTTATTTTTCCCCAGTTCGTACCCATTTTCCGATAAGCTCAAAGTAGTTACTCATGCGAATACGTCATTTTTTTTTGAATCCTTTACGTGTCGATAACGTACAGTACTTATTTGCGCTATCAAGCATTTCCGTTTCGTTTTCATTTGCCAACGTCCACTTCGTTTAAAATTTTAATGAAGTGGACGTTGGAAATTTAATAAAAATGAACCACAACAGGCGTTTAAATTACACGCAGTAGATATCACAACCGGATAATTTAAAAAAAAAAAGAAAATAAAATAAAAACTCTTTTAAAATAAGACTAAATCATGTAAAAACAGTCGGTAAAAAGAGTAAAGTAAAACCAAAAAGTCTCCAGTGACCAAAAGCCATAAATAAGTCGAAAGATTACGTGAAAAGTAGTCGAATTTGTGAATTTTCGCTCAGTTTAGTTATTCTAGTCATAGGCATGAAACGAACTGGTTTTTGATCAGTTTTCTACGGGTGAAGAGGTTCATGGTAACAAATACTGTTAGTCTTTCATCTATTAAAAAACCAAACAGCTATCTTTACTCAAATCGCACTTCTCCGTAATCTACTATCGGTGTAACAAAAGATCTAAAACGTTTCATTCCCTGAAATTTCCAACCGGCAAGCGCAATAGCAGAAATATTTTGAAAAAAAAATTAAAAAGAATTTTTCATACGTCATCAAAACATTGAAAACGGATTTCATGTTAAACGTGTTCCTGTCAAAAAGTAAGAAGAATTGTTTTTCGTATGAAATTTGAAGGGAAATTGGGATACAGTTCATGGTCAAAGTTATTCGCTCTAAGCGTGTTAACGTGGCTAGACTGCATAAATAAATGATTCGCTATAAAAGTCGTCGTCCGGTAGAGTTATTTTTATCACGATGACTTTATTCGACAGTGTTGTTAGGAAGATCGAGTGGTTGCCAACCGAAAATATCTTCCGTTTCCGGAAAATTCTCGCGTTTCTTTCGAGGTAGTAACTGGAACTAATCGGAATTCAGCGTTTGCTTTTTGTGTCAACTTTCTATAATCAAAACCACTGTCCAAATGGCTCGGAAAAACCGGTGTTTACCCGCGCTGTTTAATTACAGCATTACTATTATATAAGAGAAGGATTCAAGGAAATCTTTTGTTGCAAAATTGCTAAAAACACATCTGAAATCGAAATTTTGAAATCTTTTCATTAACATCCATAATCATTCTCCATTTATTTGCAACCACGCACCATTAAATCTCAACAAATAGCATATAGATGAAATATTTCCGCTAAATGAGCAAGTTCCCATAATTCTTGCAACGATGGATTACTTTTGAAATGATTTCAGCAATAATACTGTAATCTACCAAAAATTTTTAAAATCTACCTTACAACTTGTATATTTAAAAGAATATTTTTCAAAATTTTCAAAAAACGTGAATTATTTCCTGCAAAGTTTGCAATAGTTTCTAGAATCCTTCGTTTAAATAATAGCAAAGAGTATACTAAGAAATTCGGAACGATACGAAACAGAAATATCACGAATTAATTTTGACTCAATACGATTGTCTTTTTAGTTTTCATGAACGCCGAGTGAGAGGCCACTCGGCATTTAGTAAAAATCCTAAAAAGCTGGCTGCTGGTTTTAGTTCGATTCCGTTTTACCGTAGAAAATTAGTTATTTAATTCGAAGGCGACAAAAGATGAAGGCACCGGAAGATACTTAAGTTGGAATTTCCTTTAGTGCAGATTAGTCTGACGAAACGTAACTTACCGTCAAAGTACTTGGGAGGGAGGAATCTTTGAAATGGAGTGAACGACTTTCCCCACGAAAGGTTGTTCAGGTTGTTGCAACTCCCATCAGACGTCCGGTACTTGCTAGAAGGACAGGGAGGAGGTTTGGGACAGGTGTTACTTATAGGCGTATCCTTTATGCTAACTCTCTTCAGGCTTCTTCCTTGCAAACTGTTCAGCTCTAAACTGTTTTATCCAAAAAATTTCATAAATTATTATATTATAAGCATAGTTTAATTCAAAATAGAAGTTAATTGTCTTCGCATGCTTATTCAGGATTTAAACTATATTTTACAAAAGTAAATAAAAAATTTCCCGTTTAACTGTTTAAACACCTATATTTTTAATATTTCCGAAGTGTCATTTTTTTAAATTTCAATTTTTAAATTCATTTATTATTTGTTAATTCTTTCTAGCTCTTTCCTCCTCAGCACTTAGAGGATATTTTTTCGAGACTGTGGGCAATTAGAGATTCGTAATGGAAGTGTCCGAGTAGCCAATAAAGGATGGCGGCCACTCATCACGTCCCGTGAAAATTCCTTAGCTGACTCGAATTCGAAGCCACATCCTCACAGTGGGCGGATTGTATTTTCGTCATCAGATCTTTCACGCGTAATAGATGCTAACTGAAAATATATAATACTGAAAGATCAGACCTGAAACGACCGCGTGATCGAGGCGGAGAAAGATGCCTCAGGGTCTGCTGCCCGCGATGAATTATATTGGTTTGGACAATGTTCGATCCCGAATCCTTCACGACGGTGAACTCGATGATGAAAAAAGTAATGAATCAGATATCGTGCTTCGTTTCGAACGGAAAGAAATGGAACTTGAAGACGGAGATTGCAAATTGTGTTCAAAATAAACTTCAGAGTACGTTTACCTCTTGGCCAGGTGCAGGGAAGTTTCCACAGCGATCTGTCCGTTTTTGCCTATCTCATGAATTCGACGTTTGCTACCGAAGAATGCCTGATGGAATGCTTCTTTGGTGCCGCTCTTCACCGTCAGACCTGTCACGAGACAATGCCCCAAGTTAATTCAGATTTGTCCATTTTCGTACACGTAGATTTAGGTTCTTCGAATCCGAGGAGAAATACCGAAAGTCTCCTTCAACTACAAATGACAGACTGAAGGCATTCAAAGGACAAAAGGAGCGTCCATAAATTCACTTTCTGGAAGCTGATTCCGAGCAATACAGATGCAGGCAATTGGGCACCACCGGAAACAATCTTTCCTTAATTAATGCAAAGCCAATTCTTACCTAGTTTGATTAACTCTTCTTCCAATTTATCGATTTCCTCCACAACCCGACGACCCTCTTCCGCCGCGGCACTTAACACTCGGGGCGTAATTTCTGGTATATCCACCGAAGGCACGGGATCGAATTCTGTCGGTCTAGCCGCTCCTGTCCAGAAAAAAGCGGAGAAGTTGAATCGTTGACCAGATAGAATTAACGTAGAAAAGAGACAACATACCTTTTCTGGGTGCCAGGTCGGTGGAGGGCGAACAACAGATTCCCGCCCCTTCTACCCCTTGATAAGAGCACGAAAATCGTTCGACGTCGCTGACATTGGTCAAGGAGAACAAACACCGGACCAAGGGCCGACACGTTCCATCATTTCCGTCGGGTGTCACGCACGCCTCCTCCTCTCCCTCCGTGTCGTCACCGGTCGTTTGGCGGGAAAAAGTCACCCGCACGTCCTGCGCTAGAAAAATAAAGAAACATATTATCGAGAGAATCGTCAAGCTTAAAATAGAAACTGAGGATAATATAATATTATTTCGTCTACTAGTACGTATCTATTAACAGGACTTATTAAAATGGCTTTAAGGATACTGCAAAACTGAGTTGCAGATCCTTAAAGCCAGTTTAATAGGTCTTGTTTAATGAGGCATATTAATTTAAAGAAACTGAGGATATTTACTGAAAACGAAGACCAGAAGACCGAAGAGCAGAAACAGCACTAGGTCGCCTTTCATTCTTCTTTCGTCGAAACGAAACGACAAACAACGATGAAGTATCGTAATCGACGACCTGCCCCAGAGCGCGTCTGTCGCTTATTAAGGGAAGACGTTCGCCTGAGCGCGATCACGGAACAACGCGTTTCCGAGTAGGCGTGAGTGACGTCACCAAGCCGCGAGGAAACCGGGAAAAACAACAAACGGCCACGTCAAGGATATAAAAGAAAGGAGCGAAGGTCGCGCGACTCTCGGAACGAGTTTGGAGAGAAAAAATTCCCTATCCGAGATCTCTTTGATGCATCGCCTTTGGCCCCTGCATCAAAGAAGTCGAGAGTCTTTTTCGTCCATTTCCAAAAGAAAGAAGCCGAAATATCTTCACTCGAAACGATTTCCTTTCGATTTTTGGCTCTCTATCGTCTTCTATCCGATTCGGAAGAAAGACGTAAGGACCGAATGCCGACGATTACGCGAGTAAAGTAAAACACATATTCTAGTTTCCGGGTAAATTAATCCGTGAATGGCACGAAAAGCAAGAATTTAGGCCGCGAAAAAGTGAAAAGATGGCGAAAAATCGGGAAACAAAATATGTATCTGTACAGTAAAAAATAAGAAGTTGCAGGTTGAAGAGTAAAGGTGTCTTCCGCAGGATGCGAATGGAAAGAAGATTCCAGTAGCGAACGGACGTTAATTCTCGCTAAGAGCTCGTCTCCGGGAATTATATTCTTGCGTAACATCCGGGATAGAAACGACGCAGTTTAGTGTTGTCCGAAGAAACGCTAAAAGGAAGTTTACTTTCATCATTCGTTAGACAGAAGCTACGATCAACGGTGATACTATCGACCACGTTTTAACTTTTGATTAATGCTGTATACGAATTGGAATTTAATCGAAAATAGGTAGACGATATCTAGAAAAAAGACGTTAAAAATTCCGAATTTCTCAGAAATCGAGTTTGCATTTTGTCGGCGCGAAAGGGAAGACAGCATCGATGCTAGATGGAAGTTGGAAGAGAACGATCTAAGACGAAAAAGCATTTGAAAGACCGGAATATTGTTAATCGGTGCCAGCATAATGAAAATTAATAACCTGAAAACGTCCACTACCTTTTTGTCGAACACAAATGCGTTTTCCTTCTCTGTTTTCAGTCGAATGTCTTAAACTATGGACGGAATGGTTACCAAAGAGAAGTAAAGGGTCTTCACCTTCCTACTTTTTCCGCAAGAAAAACAGATTAAATCAATATCAAAGGATACTTTTGGTAGCTTTTAATTCCGTAATTGTTTTATGTAGATGGTAGGGACTGGGTCTTCCGAAGCCAACCGCTGAACATGATATTTTTATATTTCAAAAGAAAATCTTTGTAAAAATTGTCAGCTTTATAAGTTGTTTAAGCTTGTTTATTCTTGATATTAAAAATTTTAATAGAACATAATCGAAAGAAAGAAAAATGAAAGCATTTTCGTTTAAAATAATACTGAGCAAATTGATAATCATAAGAATCTTCGAAAATAATTTAGGCAGATAGATTTAAATCTATTTACGATTAGAGGGCCACTGGGATCTACCAGATATGGGGAACCGAATTTTGAAGCACTTAACGCACCGAATGTTTGATTCTTTTGAGAGTTCAGATTCTCTTTACTTCTACTTGTAATAATCCGTTTCCTTTGGAAAATTTGGCATCATCTAAGCCCGAATAGATTTATTTCGTTAGGTAACAACGATTTGGTTCATCCAATAAGGAGATAAAATCTGTGTGGGTTTTCCTAAACCGTCGTTGGTTCCACCTTCCGGATTAGTAAAACGTCATTTTTCTAACACGAAACAATGTCGTGCCCCGAAAATAATCCAAAAACGCTAAAAAAATCTGATTATCGCACCGCCATTTTTTCCGATATAAAACGCTGATATCCCACGCCATCAATTATTTGTCGGTTCGTAACGCTCTATGTATTCAGCACGGTTGTCGAGAGACAGGAAGCTGGGAATTTTTCCCCGAGATCGGAGAAAATTTACAGGTCTGTAGCGAACGATTTGTTTCTCGCTTCTATTTTCTATATTTAATTCTTAACTCATTAATTTAACTAAATCGAAATTATGATACATATTGTCATTAACTTACAGAGTATAAATGCTTCCAATACACGTTGGCATTCTGGCATAAGGTTTACCTTTGTTTTTGTCACGTATAAGCAAGAACCAATTAGACTCCAACGGCTCGTAACAGTCAAATATATTACGAACTGCCGAACTGTAACGGAACGTTGTTAGACGACCTTCAATACGCATCAGCGAAACTGAAATTTCTAACGGAAGTAAACTACGAATAGGTCTTTCTCCCGATTCGTTGTTCCGTCATCCATCAAGGTTCTGGGTCTTCCTCGCTCCGCCTACCTGTATACAGCGCGATTCAATTCACTGACGAACGATTACTTGTATAAGATGTGCACCGTAATTATTAGAAAGTAGAGAGAGTTTTAGACATTCCGTCCCTGACGAGTTATGCAGATACATGGAAAGAGAGAAAAGAAAGAAAATATCAATGGTTTTTTTTCAGGTCATAAGTTGCTGCTAGGAAGAAACACGATAAGTGATGATGAGCAAAATGTTTAACTCGGCCCGACAGAAGATTGTGACAGGTATAAATATGAGTGGGGAATGAAGGCGGTGGCCATTAGTTTGACAACTCCCGTTAATTTCGGGAGTTTTCTATTTTAGAAGTAAAAAATTCGGGCGATTTAATATTTTTTACTCTCAGCAATATGAAAATGCTATCGCTCATTCTGTAGTCTGTTTTAATGTAAGCCTATACTTCAAAAGTTGATAGTCTTGCCAAATTCCGGGAGTCTCTCGGCGAGTCCAGGAGAGTTGGCAACATAACGACTATCCACCGCGCATACATCGTATTAGTCGTCTCGACCCGGAAAGATCTTGGGAAGACTCATAATTACAGTAATTCTTTTTGTAATCTCACCCAAATTTCGGACAAAGAACAGTAACAGTGATTTCTAAAACCTTTCTTGATAAATGAGAGTAGGACACTTCCAATTCACACTTCACTGACATTTAAGTACCCGGCACGAAGAAAATATCGGGGGGGGGGAGAACTATGTAGCAACTTCCTAGAAATTTGTGCTTTTCGTTTGATGTTCGTGTGCTGTCAACATTTCCACATTTAATATCAGACCATTTCTTATCAGACCACTGGTCTGATAAGCCCTCACTATTATCTGCCTCACGGTTGTGGATATTTTAATTTAATTGATATTATTATATCAAGGGCTAGAAGCAACTTTTGTAATAATTTATTTCCACATTTCTTTTTATCTTCGGTTTTAGATTGGTGCTGACTGTAGCTGACCTCCTCTTTTCCATTTTTTCACTTTCCGAGATTGCAACGAGTTGGAGCATCATTTTGCTTCTATTCTTACTTTACCCAGTTAATGCCCGTAATAAAACAATTGCGTCTTTGAGGACAAAAATCTCCGCCTTCCATTGACATCTCTCTGTCTATGTAACTCTATGCTCTTTTTAATTAAAACACTCTTCGCGTGCGGCTGATCGTCGAATGTTGGTGATTCGACTCGGAACGCGCGGATCCATTTAAAAGAAAGAGACGCAAAGGACGTGTAGCAAAAATTGCTTTATTTCCGTTAGAATGTCTGTAGCGAAGAGAACCGCCGCACTTATACATTAATCTATATACAAAAAAGATTAATAATATAAAATGAAAAAATAAAAATAAGACTGGATCGCCACTGATGTCTAATTACGAATTTTTACAAATTGTATTTTCGTTAACGATTTGTAATGTTACTTTATGTGGTATCCGGAACGTATAAAAACATAGAGAATATCTAAAAATTTAAATTTATAATCGCCTCTCTCGGCCATGTTAATTTCCGATTTCCCAGAAGGCGGAACCCGAACGTCATCTGCCTGTATGGTTTCGGATCCAGTCCAAGTACGTGTCGACTCTAGTGTAAACGCCCGGATAACCCTCTTGGGCGCATCTGCTGCCAAACGACACCAAGCCCACGATAGTCCATCTTCTGTCGTTATCGGGAAGCATCAGAGGACTTCCCGAATCTCCCTGAAAAATAACTCAGTTTAGAACGGCCGGAACCTTCCACGTCCATAGACTCATGAACTCATCATACCTGACAGGCGTCTTTGCCCCCAGCACGGAATCCGGCGCAAACGAATCCTCTGGTAATGGGTTGGAAATACCTCTTGTCGCAGTCTGCGTTGTCCCAAATCGGAATGCTCACCTGGTGCAGAGATCCGCTGCTGGCTCCTCCTATGTATGATAGTTACCCTCTCAATATATTGTCATAGTTAAGAATAAACAAGCATCTTACCGTAATTAACTGTTCCCCAGCCGATAACGGTGGCCATCATTCCCACCAGATTCTTTCCGGACGAGTTTCGTTCCGGTAAACAGATGGGTCGGATTCTATCGTCGAAGGAAACCTCCTTTTCCAGCCTCAGGAGTCCAATGTCGTTGAAAAATCCGTGTCTGGAGAAATTCGGATGTTGAATCACTTTGGCCACGCGATAATCCACCGGATTGGCGTCCTCTCCCCGGAAGAATAGGTGATGATCTCCCAGCCGCACCGACATCTCTTTCGCTCGGTACCTTCCAAAAAATCCAAACAAATGATCTGATTAGCAACTCATTAGCAAAAGAAGACGTTTCTATCCTGCAAAAGAATCAGTGTCCATTCGTTCGGAAGGAACAGTGAAGTTCAGGACAGAAAGCAGGATCCAAGCTCGATCCATAACTGGAAATCTTGTCGAGAGGGTCATCGACCAACGAAGGTTGGCACCATTTCGTCTCATATATGCTGGATAGTGGTAAAAGACGGAATATCTGCCGATCCGAATTCAGGATGAGAAAGGAAACCGTAAATTCGTTCAAGGACATTTATACGACGCGAGGAATCAATTTCATATCGTCTCGTAAAAATTTAAATTGTAAAAAAAAACCTGTGGATAGCTCTTCGGGAGTCTGCCTTTAATTGAAATCGATATTTAAGTTTTACATGATGAAATATGTAAAACGTAGAAATGTTCTAAAGAACCTTGAGTATAACAAGCAAAAGTCCTCATTAAATATTTTATTTTGAATTTGTGTATCGTCGGTTATGTGAAACTAATTTATGAAACTGTTAGTTAAAATAAATATCGTTAACGACAATCGTCTGCCGATAAAATACTGTTAAATTTATCCATCATCTGGGTATGGTTTGGTCCAACGCAATCGGAGAGCAATTTGCCATGAGGGGTACTTCCCGGAAAGATTTTCTATGGGAAACTGGCCTCTATTTAGGTGTGTCAGACACACGAGAAAAATTAAGAAAACTCCATATGACCAGCTCGAAACCTGAACGAACTATCAGTGTTCGATGATTTTATTCATCAGGCCACTGTGGTTTCATCTTCGGAATCCAACGAAACAAAAAATGGGCTCCGTTGGAATTCACTACTTCATTATTTTCTTTTTGCTCGATTTTTGCCAATGGTTCACGCTCCATTGCACTGATTATAATGGAGTCGAGAATCTGTATTCTATCCGCCAATTATTAGAACTTAAATAAATATAATTTGGACAAAATCGACGTTTTTGTTTAAGACCGAATAAGAAAAGATTTCGAATCATTAATAGCTAAAAGCCTCCATCACAGTCGAGAAAGTGGGAATGATGGAGTAAAATCTCCCGGGTCCAGGATTCACAGGGACCAGGACATCATCCCAGAATTTGTTTTTTTACTCGCTAATTAACAGTAGAAGGACGGCGCTGAAAATTAGATCTGAAGCGGGTAATAAATTGCCCCAACTTTATAACTTTAAACAAATAATTTATTTACTTTGGGGCCCATGCAAACTTTTTCTCCAGGGTCCGGCGACGTTTCTCAACGCCCCGGGCCCCATTCTCCATGACGCATATAAACTTCAGCACTTAATTTGCCGGAGTGGACCAATGCTCGGAAATTGTTCAAATTTGTTCGTACAACGTCTCACTAAATCCGTCGACACGTCCATCCTGATGACGCGAGTCAAAACGCTCCTTCGATTAACATCCTTCGAGTACATTCCAAGAATTTGTTAGAGGAAAACGTGAAACTCTCTTCTGTAAGGAATAAAAGGAAATTTCAACCGCTACGTTCCTAAACAAATCTTTTGATTTACGATTAGATAAACAATCATTTCTAAATACCGAGAATTCAGGTAAAGAAATCGCGTCTTACTCATTTTTTACGTAATGTTGCCAGCTGGTCAAGTCCATTCCTTTAAACTTTCGAAACGTTTCGATTTCAAATAACTAAGTGAATAATTTGTTTCTTTACAGGGACACATCTTTGTGGTGTGTGGAGAAGGAAATATGGCAAAAATCTCTCCACAAATTAAAGAATTGGCGGATCGGATTCGATTCAGCCGTTAGGACGAGGCAGGTGGGGAAATATGATTAACTGAAGGACCGAAGGGCCCAGAGGCTTTACCAGGACTCGTGCTGTCTCTCCATGAGACTAGAAGCGATGAACAATCAATTTAATTAATGTTTGACTTATTGTTGATTTAATTCATGGAACGAATTGCAAAATATTAAAATTTCCCGGATTTGAAGTGTTACTGGCTTCTGCTTTATCGTCGTGACCGGTTTAACCTAAATGTCAACGGCTGAGGATTTCGGTTTATCGTTCTAGTGAGTAAAACGTTAAAACTGTTAACCCGGATCCTGGTTCCAATATTGTACAATTTTCCAGTAAAATAGTTAGTAGAATTTTCCTTTAATTTTCCTTTTTAATTTAAAGCGCTTTCAAATAAATAATTCCCTATGGGCGTTTATTTATTTATTTATTTATTTTTTAGTAATACGAATACGAAATAATAGGAAATATCTGATTAATCGGTGAATGATTGCCTATTGTTTAACGCGTGTTTTCCTTTAANTTTAACGCTGTTTCGTTTAGCGCTTTGTCGTCTAGGAACGCATCACCCGCGTTAAGCGGGATCTTACTGTATTATCGATTTAGAGAAATGGCATATGTTAATCAAGTAAAAATTGTAATGCCGGTGAAGCTCGGTAAAGCGTGGCAAACACTAAAAGATTTTGCTCGCCGACCTTGTTTGGGACGTGTTTGTTCCTCGACAATGTGAAGAAAGCGAACACTAGGCAGCATTTTCCTCTAGCAACCAGTCGCGTTATACGGTATTTCCAAACAAAATTGACTACCTCCATCAACAGAAATGTTGCTATTGCTTTTTCTTTATTGGCAATCCAAAACTAAGAAAGAAATGAAGGGAATGTTATGACAGATATAGTTATTCCCTACTCATAAATTGGCGTTAGTATCATCTGAGACATTCTCTGATTGGTGGTTGAAAGCAACAAGTTGGCGTGTTTTCCGAACTTTCGGAAAACCAATGTTGACCAACTTACTTTTCGGATAAGACGTTTTGTAAGGTCAAAATCAACAAACGGGCTACCTTGGTCGTTCGCCCTACTTAACTGTGCGGTTCGTTAAGTTTTATGCTTGCAGCCCTATGCATTCACTAATAACAACCGCTACTAAAATGATTAGATGTCGAGATCCTCTTCTAAAATGTCGTTAAACTTGGGCAGAATGTTTCACTTTCCAAATTGTTTTTTCTTTCTTTTTGTAAAAAGACAAATATTCGTATTCGGCAAAATTACAGTTAAATCAGTTAACCAGTTCGAGCAATTTACTTTTCCAGAAATTGAGCGTTTTGTTGTCAATCGAATTGAATCAATTGATCTAAAATCCGATTAAGGTAATTCGTAACATGTAATTTTTTTACGCGTATCGATTTGTTTCTTATTTACAAAATATTTATCCAAGCAACTTTACGTAAATATCATATTGGAGTTTACAGTTTACGTAGTAAAATCGTTATACTCACTTTTGTTCTCGTAAATCCGATAGACAATGCCCGGCCGTTACGACGTATCGGGAATCGATCAGAGCACCACCACACCAATATTCTCTCCCTCGATGAGTATTTAAGAAAATTGCCGCCTAAAAGATCGAGCAATAAGTATCAGCAAATAAAATCTATTAAATGAAATTTTAAGAATTTCCTCATACCATCCACGGCCACTGGGAAGGAGCGCTTTCGAATCCTCCTACGATTCTAGAAATCGTCTTGCTAATTCCGCATTCTGCAAAAATAAAAACGAAGTTGTAATCGAAAGATTTGAACTCACACAATTAAGTTCTCTCTTGAATTTTTTCAAAAATCTTCTATTTATTTTATCGAAATGGCTGAAAGGTTGTATATTTTCAAATTCATTCCGGCCGAAAAAATCTGACGAAGTCATATTGAATTAAAGAAAAACGCCCATAAACCTAAAATCATTTTGTTTCTCGGCCGGAGAAAAGACTTAAACGTGTCACGGATCTATCTTTCGGCCATTTAATCAATAAAAAGTAAAGGAACAATACATACGTTCTAAGGCCGGAACAGTTACGGGTTGAAATGCGGGTGGGTAAGTAAAGATGACAATCGGAACGGAAGTCGGAGTGACCGGAACAGGAGTCGATTGCACCAGCGAAGCTTTTGTCTAAAATGTAAGTATATAATTTTTAACCATCTGATCGTTAATTCAAAGATAAATTTCACTTATGTAAGCCATTCTTTATAGATTTGGCTAATTAATCCGAGCGAAATCTAAAAAGAAATTGTAGCCTAAGTCTCATAACGTTTTTAAAACACGATGTAATTCGCTTATAAATACAGAAGGTAATTTACGAATATTCAAATGGTTTTATAATAAACGGCAGAAATTATCGTTACGAAACTGGTAATTTAGAAATTTTCCTAATAAAATGTTTACCTTTCTTTTCCTAATCTTACCTGGTTCTTAACGGGACAACAGACTCCCGGAATGAGGTAATTTCTCAAACAGAAGGCCCTTCGCAGGTCGAATAACATAAAAGTGCATCTGGCTATGTGGGAACATTCTCCCAACGACCCGTCGACCATTCGACATTCGTTTACTCTTCCGAAGACGTTGTTGACTAGTTGATAAGGCGGCCTCCTCCTGACGACGAAAACTGATAATGAACAGTCAGTTAATGCAAAACGTCTTGGTGGTTTCGTTTCTCTTTAAAACAAAAGACACTTTTACTTACGTTGACGTTCACGGACCGTTTCCGATGACAACGTCGACGTCATTAAAAAGCTAACGGCAACTAGGAGCAAAAAGAGCTCATGGAGCATCTCTTCTTTTTCAAAGCTAAAAATGCAATGCGAAGGAAAATAATTCTATGTAAAAAATAAAACGTTAAAAAAATAATCTGTACGAGACAGCGTTGGTCCGGTTCGATTCGGGGTCGAGGAGTACGGGAGGAGGAGCAGGAGGAAAGGAATGTTTAGTTAAAGCGTTTCGACTAATAGACAATAAAATGGAATCCTATGTAGCGTGCTTTGCTTCGAAACACTCCGGGTCATCGAACCACCTCGACGACGCTAACAGCGAAAATCGAGAGGACCCTACATTTTTTCCTTTTATTTTATTTTTTAACCTTCGAATACACCAGGAGTGGCGAAAGATGATAATCGTCTCGTGTAGCTTTAAAAAATTTTCTCTTAACTTGAATATATTAGTATATTATATTAAAAAAATTAAATTTCGTAAATGTTAGATACGAGAAAATGAAGAGGAGCGACATACCTTTCTCCCAATTCCGTCCACTGTTCGACTTAATAGTCACTTTGACACCGGCAGTGATAATCCGTATTAAAAAGTACTTCTCTTTCTCTTTCCTACAAACGACCGAGTGTTGACCTAGATGTATGCGGCGATGGATATCGGTGTCACTTCACATCTGATATAATTATAATCACGAAAATACAAATAATCTAAGGTCGTATCGAACGAAATTTTCAGTTTTACAATTTGTATAAATCTCTTCCCCTGTGAAAGTGATTAGGATGGAATTACGCACGCGAATAATTTTGGTAAATCGGCTGAAAAGTATATGACCTACCCTATTCGAAATTTTAACCTGTTAGGTTAAAATTTAATTTATTCATCCGTTCGATTGATTCTGTTCTAAAAAACAATACTAATTAAAAAGTCTTCCTCTTTCTAATAACAAATAAATAAGTATTTAAAAATTGGGTGACATATTTTTATATTCTTCGTTTTGTCGGTCGTTTAGGGAAATTCCTTAAAAATATTTGGCTAAATATAAATATTTAATTGATTTTTATATTTATCAGGCTCGGATTGCTTGTAAATAACATTTAAATTTAATATATGGCTTAAATATGTTTGTAACTTTAGTCGTCTCTTCCCTTCTTCAAAATTGCCGAATCGGTATTTTTGAATAATTTAAGAAATGAGGGGAATGTCTTTATTAAAGAAGAATACGAAATGGAGGGAAAGTCACTCGGATGGTGATATGAAATGTCGATAGCTTTAAGAAAGGTTAAAGTCGAAGAGAAACGAAAGAAAAAGGAACCATTCTTCGTATCCGTGATTATTCTTGCGATAACTAAACAAAAGCGAACTTTTCAAAGCTATTAAATAAATAAAAAAAATGTCTTTCGCTCGTAAGAACTTTTCATAAAATTTATTCGACCTCGACCGACAGGAGACGATTCAGATAAAAAGTCTAAGGAATATTTTCATGCAAAAAACAGCTAACAAATAAAGTGGAAAAGTAGAATGATCGACTGCTTGTCTTTTTTTAAACGACACAGTTTAAATTATTATTATTATTATTATTGCAGTATCGGCGAAAAAAATTATTCAGTAGTTTTTGAAAATAGAATTTAAATACTTTTAAAAATTAAAGACTCTCTTAAGTAGTAGTAGTAGTAGCAATTAACTAATTTCTACAATAATATCATTATTAAAAGAATAAAGAGTATAGAGTCTGGTATACGAAGCAATGGAGATAACGCTTTTCCGCCTCTTTCGTTCCGTCCGAATTTCATATTTTACTTCAAATAATTTAGATAATATTTCTGATAATTCTTTCTGCTTTTTCGAAAAAGAAAAATTATTATTATTATTAGATGTCGATGGTCATAGGAAACTTACGTTCTGTAGATGGTATCCTTGGCTCGAAAGATTGTTTCGACTCTGTTCCTAGGCTACTTATAAGCCTAGGAACCGAGTCGAAATGTGATCTAAGTAACCACGTCGTTCGAATATGCATCAGTACATTTTTTTTCTTGTTTTAGTTCAACAGTATGGAAGGATTGATGTTCCTAACTCGACTCCTTAAATCCACTATGATCCACTATAAATTATCAAAATGGATGATTTACATCCATTTTGATAATTTATCCGAAATGAGAACTTTATGGCCAAGCGGTATCTTCCAAATTCTAATTTTGTTTTTTTTGTGCGTGTTTTTATGGTATAAAAAACTTCAAATAATGTCTTAGGCTATTTCAGAAATAAAAAAAGTGATAATGTTCGGTCAATTCTTCGTAACCCTGAAGAACGTATTCAGGTGAAATTCATAATAATCTATATAAAAATAATGTCGCATGTCGTAAATACTTTCGAAACTTCTACGAGGATAAGGACAAAGGAGCCGAAATTTGCTTGTTTTTGTTACTTATACTAGATCGTCAATTACGAAATAGACTACTGTGGATTCACCAGTGGCTAAATGAATAAAGCCACTGAACCTTTTTTTTTTTACTCTTTCCGCTCTGTGGGCACTAAGAGGGCCTCTTTTTGCAAACACATTATGGGTTCGGCCAGGCTCACAATGGGGCTGCCGGGTGGTGAGGGACGGGGTCCGACATATCCGAACGGACCACCCCCGAAAAATTCCTGGGAATTTTTCGACCCATTCGGATTCGAACCCGGGTCCTCCAGAGCGGTAGGCTGCCACCTTGACCGCTCGGTAGTTAGTTTGTCGCGATTTCGTACCTGACCAACTGGCTAGCTACTACAGTTTTCGAAATTTTCTTCACGTGTCCAACACCTAAATAGGAGTCACTGTCCCGCATAAAGTCCTCCCGAGAGTCACACTTGACAGATCACGTGTTGCGTTGTCATATTCAGTCACACTAAATCAAAAACTTTGTGCAGTCGTTGGAGTATGTAACAAAATTAAATTAACATTTCGCAGCCGGGATGGCCGAGGAAGGTAAGACGACAGACTACCACTATGAGAGATCCTGCACCGAATCCAGGCGAGTAATACCAGTAATAATTCAAGTTGATATGTTCCAGACATGTCGGCCCTCGTTCCTCAGCCCCATTGTAAGCCTCGCCTAACTCACAATAATCATAGAAAAAGACCTCCTTAATGCCCAGAGATTATAAAGATAAGAAAGGGGAAAAATAAACAAAAACACTCTCGCGACCAATGTGACGTGCATATAGGCTAGTTTCTAAATTTAACTTCATATTATCAATTTTCTTGTTGTAAGTATCGTACCGATGATGTAAAGTATAATGTTGTATGATGAAATCATTTACAACGAATTAAGTAAGGGAAATCTTAAACTTAATCATAAGACACTAACGTGAAAGTTTACAATCTCCAATTTTTATGCTTTTCTTTAAATGTTTTAAAACAAGACAACTGTAGATGTTATGTAAGTCCCATTGTTGACTCCTTCTCTGGTTCAACGAATGAACCCACTAATGCTTATGCTTGCACTAATGTAAAACACGAAAACATATATGCTATCGCGTTATTTATAACCATAAACTGCACAGATATATCATCTGTCATCATGCGAGCATCAAGTTTTTGAAGTATGAAAGAAGAGCGCGTTGTGTTTCCACGTTAACAAATATGTTTAGGTCATGCTTATTTTTACATTTTGAATATTTATGACTTCTTAATTTTTTCGGTAACTTTGTTACATTATTGTTATGTTTAATTTTCATTACAAATGGGCATTTAGAGAATACATTGTTATTTATTAACAGAAAACGCTCACTATTCATCGAACTAATCAACGCTTGCATGTTCTCTGTTTCATCGCCGACCACTATATTAATATCTCATAATATTAAATTATATTTTAATTTTATTCTTTAAAGTGCAGTATCGTCCCTCTAGGAATTTCACACGCACTCACTCTATTTAATTATTTCACACGATTCAAGCATTCTTCAACACTTCAAAGTAATTCCTGAAAGTTTTGATAGCGATTTTGTAAATCAAAGATTGTAAAGTACTTCATATGTTTAGGAGTAATACCGCTGTTTGTTACTACGTTTTCATTAATTAAAGGTTCTTCAGATTGTTTGTACAAATGTTGCATCTACTGTAGCAGCTGGTAAATCTAAAACAATTTCTTCCTCTTGATCTTCAACATGGTATTATTTTATTCATGACTGCATTGGGCTTTCGACCAATTCCTTTTTTGTAATCTGCAGTTAAACTATGCTGGNTGTTTTATTGGTGTGGACGGATATGCATTTCGGGCTTAATGCTTCTCTTCAGTCTCTTCCTCTTGATAGTGACAGTCACTATCTCACAGCCCGAAATGCATATCCGTCCACTCCAATAAAACAACCTTTTTCCTCTGAAAGTGTTCCTGTGTGATATGTTCTCAACAGCAACATTGTGCTAAGAAAAAACATATAATAGAGAACAACAAGCAACCAAGATTTATCAAATTTCATGTTGGCTTTCTAACACAATCTTTATATTCTTTTGTTACTGTTTCCAATTTGTTCTTCCACACTTATTGAAATTATGTACTGTACCTTTTAAATATATCATTTAATGAATTTACATTAGTGTCTGAGGCAAGGGCACACAAGTAGCTCTGCTACACTTCTTAAATATCTTTTATTAAGGCGTGATTGAAGGGTATGTCGTTCTTATAGTGTTAGTAATTTATAGAATTCTAATGGGTAGAATTACGATGCGTTACAAGACTCTCTGAAGACAATTAAAACATTTTAAAGTATCTTAAACTAATCTATAATTCAGTGAATCACAAAACTGAAATATTTTTGATAATTTCAAAAAATAACGTAAATTTTTTATTAGGACATATCGCACAGTATCCTGCAAAATAAGTTGGCCCGGCAGTCTGGAGGCCGGATCTGGGCAGCCACACTGTTTCGTAGCATCCATCTAGTAACCATTAGAAACAGCTAATATCCCAAATATAAACGACGATCGATAGTTTGCAATCAATCTGTTATTATAAGAAGAGACTCGTACCTCACTTTTGTTAACTCGCGAGTTTATAGATTATTAGAGAGTTCGTGAATATTGTAATCTATAAACTAGTGAGTAGGGTTTCTCATTTCCCGGTCTTTTGCTTGTCCCGGGATCCCGGGAAATCACGGGATAGAATTAATTATTTTTAAGGTATACAAAATATACCTTAAAAAAATTCTTATAAATGCACACTTTTCTCTCGACAGTTGACTGGTCTATCTGTTTTACCCGGGAAATTTTTCAAAATTTCCCGGGTTAAAAATACAACCGGGATCCCGGGATCCCGGAATCCCGTTTGAGAAACCCTACTAGTGAGTTAACCAAAGCCATGTAGAAAACCTGACGTAATTCATTTCTGACTTTCTGCTTTTCACGCTCCTCAGATCTGTTACCTAATTTTAAGAACCATAATGTTCTCATCAATAACTTAAATCGATATTATTTTAAAATAATTTTGTTTTGTGCTTATTGCAAAATAAATATTATTGAATTTTGAAAAAAATGCACTCTCGCTAATCGAAAAAAATTTAGGTACTTCTGGTATGTTTCAGCCAAAACAATCGCAGATTGTTAAAAAAAATGACAATTTTGTAAAAGTAATATGTACTGTACAGTATTTTTTAACATTTGTTTAAGTACACTTATTTATTTGTAGTCCTTTTTGACTTCCTTTTCTTTACATAAAACACATAAAACATCACTAATTTGAATTCTTCAGTGCATTGAACAATACCACACAATAGCCTAATTAATTATTGTGTAGTATTGTTCAGTATTACAATTTTAGAGGGTTCTTTCTCTCAAATGTATTCCGAAGACAACCAGTTAGGACTTGTAAAATTCGAAGTTCTGGCCCTTCATTTTCTTACGTTTGCCACAGCAAATTGAATATCGCGGTGAAGTGCTATGTACTAAACCTTTGTTTGGAACAGTATAATTTTAATATACGGTTCCAAACAAAAGTTTAGCTTACTTATTACAGTTGTCCATTTTCAAACCTTAGGAAATCAATTATAAGAACCGCTTTTAATGTCCCCTGACATTGATAATGATAAAAATCACTTCAAATTAAAAATGTTCTGTTTTCATGTTAATAAATGTAAGCAATATAAGTAATAATTTTTGATGAAAATCTAACAATATTTTTAAGGAAATTACACTGGAATCTCAGGCTGCTTGATTCAAATTAAACTTTTCTAAGAATTAAATTGGCCATACCCGGAATAGGGAAGATTCTGTTAAATGCATTTCCATTAAAGAGAAGAGATCTTCGTGAGAATATCTGGCATATCCACAAAGCATCTCGTCTTTTCTTACATTAATTTCCGGTCCAATTCTCTCTTCAAGAGTCCAACATTAGACTCTTGGAGCTTCATTACATATTTTGATACACGAAGCTTTCTCTTCTATGTAATATTTGTATTTTCTAACCGTTCTTCTATATTCTGTAAAACGCATAAAATATATTTTCTAGTCGATTCAACATATAAGTTATAACTTCTTTCCAGTACCGTAACGAAGGTTTTGCTATGAAAGATGATCTAAGAGGATGATTCTAAAAAATATAATCAGAATGAAGAAAAATTAAATGTCCTTACCTCTCGCTGCCGACAAATGAGCGTACCTTATATACCCGCAAGTCACATGTTCTAGAATATTCCGAACTATGACTTTTCTCCTGGAACAATCCACAATCGCGTGATGATAAACCAAGCATTCATATTTTAATCACTTTCCAGGCTGTTATATGTAACAGAGTGAAAGTATGTCGATCGGTCAAAAAACAGTCTCCCAAGATTTTTACATTTTTGGACTTAGGGAACCTTGAAACGTCGAGAAATACAAAAAAATTTGAGGTTTTTTACTGTATGTTGGACGTTAGTATGTACAGTACGAGTAGCCTATATTGGGGGCGATTTTGTTTATCCAGTTTGAAGCTTTATAACTCCTACGCCTTTTATCCAAAATTTGTGAAAATTTGCAGGGAGATTTCTGTATTACAGAGATTAATGCTATTAAATCTTGGTTTTTAAAGGTTCAGGAGATATGACAGATGAAAGTCATCTGTCGTATTCTCCTGAACCTCCTGTCATATTAGTATTTACAATTTGTTTTCTTTTTTTTCATTTTTTTAAAAATAAAAGTCATCTCTACCTTCAAAATTAAGCTTTTTGCTATTTTATAATAATTAATAATATAAAAAGGTTTTATTTTAAATAAAATATCATAACAGATGGAGCCACACAATTTTATATGTTTTTGTCAGAAAAGTTACATAACTCTGCTGGATTTTATAATAATTCCTAAAACCTATGGGAGGTATCCAACACCTCCATCATCCCTACACGTAAGTATGCCACACTTCTTTCTTATTCTGATATGGAAATCGAAGTCTGAGAATTACAGGGACTCCGAGAGCTTGTATGGGACCCAGGAGTTTAGCGGGCCTTTTACTTTTTTTCTGAAAAAATGAAACATTCCAGGAAATGCTAGAACAGAAGTGCACTTTACCTGGAATTTTGTTCCTCAACGGTTCTGTAAAAAAGGCTTAAATAAACAGAAATTTGTGCAACTCTAGCAACTGTTTACTAAAATTGTAATACAGTTATTAGACAATTTAAAATTAGTTCGCATTTTAAATTCCAAACTGAAACTTCTTTATAATAATTGTGACGAACCTAAAAGATTTTCTAACCTGCTAACAGATGGAGCCACATTATCAGGCGTACACTCTACATATATTTCTTTACTCTGTGCACTGTTATGTTTCGGTCCCGACAGTTGGCGCTGCAGTCATATCTTCCATTAAATGGCTATACAATGAATCAAGAATTGAAGATTTAATCGTATTTTTTAAAATTTTCTATTCAATTTTAGTTGTTAATATATATATTTTTCATATTCGCGATCCGTAATTTTCGCTTCTATTTATTTAAAAATTTATATGTAAATATTATTTAGTTTCATAAAATTGAATCGAGGCTTTTATGCATTGTCCCAGGATGCAAAAGTGGATACTACAAACGTAATAAAACTCGGCAGAAAATCGCAAAACGGCATTTTTTTTTTTTAAATTTCAGAGAAGGTTGTTGAAATGATGGAACGATTGATTCCAAGAAAAGAGAATTTTAGTTTCGAAAGATTACAAGTGTGATCTTATTTCGATAACAATAAGCAATATAAAGTGAATATCAAGTCTTCGAAGAAACTTGCACGTTTGCTGCAGTAAAATCCTTATGGCAATTCTAATTTTATGTAGTGGCACATTATACAGTAGGAGAAAAAGATGTTTGCATAGAACTCCTAATTGTAAAGGGGATCCGAATGATTTTCGATTTGACTAATGCCGCCTGTTAATGCATAACTGTATTTATTATAAAAATATAATTATTTGAACAGCTGAAAAAGCATAATATTTATTAAATTTTATGCACTCGTATCTAGCTTTTTATATTTTAATGTTTTTTTTTTTATTATTTGTGTACTTTCATAATAATTTTTTATTTATTTGTGTTTTGTCTAACATTGTCAATAGAGGAAAAACAATAAAGTTTTATCAAGCTTTCAGATGTGTGACAATTTCAAGTTTAAAGTTGTTTTGATTGTTATCCAAATAAACCAGTACTCTGCAATTTGTTAATAATACAAAAAAGTCTTGTTCTAGACATGATTAATAGCCTATATGCAGATTCGTACTTTCACACATAGCGGAAGCTTACGTTAACCCGTGGCTATCGTCTTTAATGTCTTGACGTAAATATCATTATTAGTATTAATTTTAAGTTAACGAGAATCTGCATTTTAAGATCTGTATATATCTACATATAGAAAATGTAGGCTTATAACTTGATACTGGTATTCTATATTATTCAAAAGAACAAAGTAAAATAAACTAGCATTTATTACCAAATTGTTTGAAAAAAGTTTAATTTCATATAATTTTTCATTTATATGAGGTGTTCTCAAAAGAGGTAAGTGATTGTATGTAAGTGGTAAAATATTATTTATTTTTATAGAAAAGAAAAACACTTAAAGTTACGCATATATCAAAATATTTTACAGTAAATTTACTACTGTAAAATATTTTACAACTACTATCAAAATATTTTACAGTAGTAAATCTACTGTAAAATATTTTGATCGTTACTGTTTTACTGTTAAAAAATGTTTTTATATAAGTTTTCGAGCTGGTTTATTATTGTTCTGAGCCTTCATGTGTCGAGATAACACTATTTAACCATTGATTAACTGACCTTACGCGCTGTTTTGGAAGGGACATTACCGATTTTTGCTCTATCCCACTGTTTTAGTAAGATTTTTACTTTTTCTCCTTACTTTGAAAAAAAGCACTGTAGTTTGTATATTGTAATCCCATAAAAAATCGGTGGAATCAGCTTAAAAAGTAAAGCTCGGCGAAAACATTTAAATAAAGGAAACCTTTGAAAGTTGTGGCATAAGAATACCGGAACCAGATTTGACAGTGAGATCCAACATTTGAATACGTTACATTATGTCGACTACAACTACAGGAAGTTTTGGATGAAGCAATGTCACCGTGATAATAAATCAAGAAAACAAGCATCGTCACAGGAAAAGCTTTACTTTGTGTCTTAAATTTCATTCACTAATATTGCTCAAAGATGCTCTAATAAGATGCTCTTCGGTCAAATTATTTTAAGTGCAATAATTTTAAGGCACAAAGTAAATATCGAAGCGTTTTTCTATGACGATGTTTGTTTTCAAGATTTTTTATCATGGTGACATTGCTTATTCACACAAAACTTCCTGTAGTTTTAGTCTGTGTAACATACTTCATGTTAAGTCTTATTGTCAAATTTGTTCAATTATTCTTATGCCACAACATCCAAGTTTCCTTTATGTAGATGTTTTAGTTGAGTATTACTTTTCAAGTTAGTTCCACCAGTTTTTTTATATGTTCTAATATGTTAAAATTTTTAAAAATGGGCTATTATTTTATACATACTAAGTATTTTAAAATAAACCTTCAAAAGGATGAACAGGAGGTGACCAGCTCTCTAACAAACTATTAAGCATATGCAGGCTCCTAGAATGTTCGGTTGCTAATCTCTATCTTTGTAAAATGCCGACGAGTAAGTACAAAACGATCCAACGAAATTATTCAAAATTTAAGACGTTAACAATACTTGTCATGGATACTAAATGATTTAAATTTCATCCACATTGGTGTATTGGTCGTGGAGATGTTAAGGGTTAAANAAATCCACTATAATCCACTATAAATTATCAAAATGGATGATTTACATCCATTTTGATAATTTATCCGAAATGAGAACTTTATGGCCAAGCGGTATCTTCCAAATTCTAATTTTGTTTTTTTTGTGCGTGTTTTTATGGTATAAAAAACTTCAAATAATGTCTTAGGCTATTTCAGAAATAAAAAAAGTGATAATGTTCGGTCAATTCTTCGTAACCCTGAAGAACGTATTCAGGTGAAATTCATAATAATCTATATAAAAATAATGTCGCATGTCATAAATACTTTCGAAACTTCTACGAGGATAAGGACAAAGGAGCCGAAATTTGCTTGTTTTTGTTACTTATACTAGATCGTCAATTACGAAATACTTGTGGATTCACCAGTCGCTAAATGAATAAAGCCACTGAACCTTTTTTTTTTTACTCTTTCCGCTCTGTGGGCACTAAGAGGGCCTCTTTTTGCAAACACATTATGGGTTCGGCCAGGCTCACAATGGGGCTGCCGGGTGGTGAGGGACGGGGCCCGACATATCCGAACGGACCACCCCCGAAAAATTCCTGGGAATTTTTCGACCCATTCGGATTCGAACCCGGGTCCTCCAGAGCGGTAGGCTGCCACCTTGACCGCTCGGTAGTTAGTTTGTCGCGATTTCGTACCTGACCAACTGGCTAGCTACTACAGTTTTCGAAATTTTCTTCACGTGTCCAACACCTAAATAGGAGTCACTGTCCCGCATAAAGTCCTCCCGGGAGTCACACTTGACAGATCACGTGTTGCGTTGTCATATTCAGTCACACTAAATCAAAAACTTTGTGCAGTCGTTGGAGTATGTAACAAAATTAAATTAACATTTCGCAGCCGGGATGGCCGAGGAAGGTAAGACGACAGACTACCACTATGAGAGATCCTGCACCGAATCCAGGCGAGTAATACCAGTAATAATTCAAGTTGATATGTTCCAGACATGTCGGCCCTCGTTCCTCAGCCCCATTGTAAGCCTCGCCTAACTCACAATAATCATAGAAAAAGACCTCCTTAATGCCCAGAGATTATAAAGATAAGAAAGGGGAAAAATAAACAAAAACACTCTCGCGACCAATGTGACGTGCATATAGGCTATAGTTTCTAAATTTAACTTCATATTATCAATTTTCTTGTTGTAAGTATCGTACCGATGATGTAAAGTATAATGTTGTATGATGAAATCATTTACAACGAATTAAGTAAGGGAAATCTTAAACTTAATCATAAGACACTAACGTGAAAGTTTACAATCTCCAATTTTTATGCTTTTCTTTAAATGTTTTAAAACAAGACAACTGTAGATGTTATGTAAGTCCCATTGTTGACTCCTTCTCTGGTTCAACGAATGAACCCACTAATGCTTATGCTTGCACTAATGTAAAACACGAAAACATATATGCTATCGCGTTATTTATAACCATAAACTGCACAGATATATCATCTGTCATCATGCGAGCATCAAGTTTTTGAAGTATGAAAGAAGAGCGCGTTGTGTTTCCACGTTAACAAATATGTTTAGGTCATGCTTATTTTTACATTTTGAATATTTATGACTTCTTAATTTTTTCGGTAACTTTGTTACATTATTGTTATGTTTAATTTTCATTACGAATGGGCATTTAGAGAATACATTATTATTTATTAAAAGAAAACGCTCACTATTCATCGAACTAATCAACGCTTGCATGTTCTCTGTTTCATCGCCGACCACTATATTAATATCTCATAATATTAAATTATATTTTAATTTTATTCTTTAAAGTGCAGTATCGTCCCTCTAGGAATTTCACACGCACTCACTCTATTTAATTATTTCACACGATTCAAGCATTCTTCAACACTTCAAAGTAATTCCTGAAAGTTTTGATAGCGATTTTGTAAATCAAAGATTGTAAAGTACTTCATATGTTTAGGAGTAATACCGCTGTTTGTTACTACGTTTTCATTAATTAAAGGTTCTTCAGATTGTTTGTACAAATGTTGCATCTACTGTAGCAGCTGGTAAATCTAAAACAATTTCTTCCTCTTGATCTTCAACATGGTATTATTTTATTCATGACTGCATTGGGCTTTCGACCAATTCCTTTTTTGTAATCTGCAGTTAAACTATGCTGGTTCTTAACTCTTGTTTTAAATACACGACGAGAATCGTCATGTATTTAAAACAAGAATTAACAAACTAGAAACAAGAGTTAAGTGTATGACATATTTTTATTATATAATTTATATTAAACATTAATTTGTCACTTATACTGGTGTCCGGCTCCTTTGTTTGGAGGCTTCCGTAACGCAGTCTTTTTGTTATATCGTTAACAGTTTTGATTATTGTTTATAATATATCAATAGGCAACGTTTAATCCTTATCCTATATACTGTGTCATTTACTTGTGAGATCACATTCCGAGAAAAGACAAAAGCTGTTCGTTAACAATAACGAACAGTTGTTTCAATCTGCCATTTTCTCTTTCATCTCGTTTCCTTTCAATTTCAGACCAGGTCAAATATGCAATAAACAAATAATAAAAAATACGAAACGAAACATAAAAATTCTTATAAATGCATTTAAGAATTTTTATATTTTGCGCATTCAAATTTATATTTTATTTTATATAAAATATAAATTTGAATGCGCAAAATATAAAAATTCTTAAACGCATTTAATTTCATGGTCAACATCGAATTTCATGTATTTTCTTAGCATAATGTTGCTATTGAGAACATATCACACAGGAACACTTTCAGAGGAAAAAGGTTGTTTTATTGGTGTGGACGGATATGCATTTCGGGCTTAATGCTCCTCTTCAGTCACTTCCTCTTGATAGTGACAGTCACTATCTCACAGCCCGAAATGCATATCCGTCCACTCCAATAAAACAACCTTTTTCCTCTGAAAGTGTTCCTGTGTGATATGTTCTCAACAGCAACATTGTGCTAAGAAAAAACATATAATAGAGAACAACAAGCAACCAAGATTTATCAAATTTCATGTTGGCTTTCTAACACAATCTTTGTACAGTATTCCTTTGTTACTGTTTCCAATTTGTTCTTCCACACTTATTGAAATTATGTACTGTACCTTTTAAATATATCATTTAATGAATTTACATTAGTGTCTGAGGCAAGGGCACACAAGTAGCTCTGCTACACTTCTTAAATATCTTTTATTAAGGCGTGATTGAAGGGTATGTCGTTCTTATAGTGTTAGTAATTTATAGAATTCTAATGGGTAGAATTACGATGCGTTACAAGACTCTCTGAAGACAATTAAAACATTTTAAAGTATCTTAAACTAATCTATAATTCAGTGAATCACAAAACTGAAATATTTTTGATAATTTCAAAAAATAACGTAAATTTTTTATTAGGACATATCGCACAGTATCCTGCAAAATAAGTTGGCCCGGCAGTCTGGAGGCCGGATCTGGGCAGCCACACTGTTTCGTAGCATCCATCTAGTAACCATGTAACTCTGCCATTAGAAACAGCTAATATCCCAAATATAAACGACGATCGATAGTTTGCAATCAATCTGTTATTATAAGAAGAGACTCGTACCTCACTTTTGTTAACTCGCGAGTTTATAGATTATTAGAGAGTTCGTGAATATTGTAATCTATAAACTAGTGAGTAGGGTTTCTCATTTCCCGGTCTTTTGCTTGTCCCGGGATCCCGGGAAATCACGGGATAGAATTAATTATTTTTAAGGTATACAAAATATACCTTAAAAAAATTCTTATAAATGCACACTTTTCTCTCGACAGTTGACTGGTCTATCTGTTTTACCCGGGAAATTTTTCAAAATTTCCCGGGTTAAAAATACAACCGGGATCCCGGGATCCCGGAATCCCGTTTGAGAAACCCTACTAGTGAGTTAACCAAAGCCATGTAGAAAACCTGACGTAATTCATTTCTGACTTTCTGCTTTTCACGCTCCTCAGATCTGTTACCTAATTTTAAGAACCATAATGTTCTCATCAATAACTTAAATCGATATTATTTTAAAATAATTTTGTTTTGTGCTTATTGCAAAATAAATATTATTGAATTTTGAAAAAAATGCACTCTCGCTAATCGAAAAAAATTTAGGTACTTCTGGTATGTTTCAGCCAAAACAATCGCAGATTGTTAAAAAAAAATGACAATTTTGTAAAAGTAATATGTACTGTACAGTATTTTTAACATTTGTTTAAGTACACTTATTTATTTGTAGTCCTTTTTGACTTCCTTTTCTTTACATAAAACACATAAAACATCACTAATTTGAATTCTTCAGTGCATTGAACAATACCACACAATAGCCTAATTAATTATTGTGTAGTATTGTTCAGTATTACAATTTTAGAGGGTTCTTTCTCTCAAATGTATTCCGAAGACAACCAGTTAGGACTTGTAAAATTCGAAGTTCTGGCCCTTCATTTTCTTACGTTTGCCACAGCAAATTGAATATCGCGGTGAAGTGCTATGTACTAAACCTTTGTTTGGAACAGTATAATTTTAATATACGGTTCCAAACAAAAGTTTAGCTTACTTATCACAGTTGTCCATTTTCAAACCTTAGGAAATCAATTATAAGAACCGCTTTTAATGTCCCCTGACATTGATAATGATAAAAATCACTTCAAATTAAAAATGTTCTGTTTTCATGTTAATAAATGTAAGCAATATAAGTAATAATTTTTGATGAAAATCTAACAATATTTTTAAGGAAATTACACTGGAATCTCAGGCTGCTTGATTCAAATTAAACTTTTCTAAGAATTAAATTGGCCATACCCGGAATAGGGAAGATTCTGTTAAATGCATTTCCATTAAAGAGAAGAGATCTTCGTGAGAATATCTGGCATATCCACAAAGCATCTCGTCTTTTCTTACATTAATTTCCGGTCCAATTCTCTCTTCAAGAGTCCAACATTAGACTCTTGGAGCTTCATTACATATTTTGATACACGAAGCTTTCTCTTCTATGTAATATTTGTATTTTCTAACCGTTCTTCTATATTCTGTAAAACGCATAAAATATATTTTCTAGTCGATTCAACATATAAGTTATAACTTCTTTCCAGTACCGTAACGAAGGTTTTGCTATGAAAGATGATCTAAGAGGATGATTCTAAAAAATATAATCAGAATGAAGAAAAATTAAATGTCCTTACCTCTCGCTGCCGACAAATGAGCGTACCTTATATACCCGCAAGTCACATGTTCTAGAATATTCCGAACTATGACTTTTCTCCTGAAACAATCCACAATCGCGTGATGATAAACCAAGCATTCATATTTTAATCACTTTCCAGGCTGTTATATGTAACAGAGTGAAAGTATGTCGATCGGTCAAAAAACAGTCTCCCAAGATTTTTACATTTTTGGACTTAGGGAACCTTGAAACGTCGAGAAATACAAAAAAATTTGAGGTTTTTTACTGTATGTTGGACGTTAGTATGTACAGTACGAGTAGCCTATATTGGGGGCGATTTTGTTTATCCAGTTTGAAGCTTTATAACTCCTACGCCTTTTATCCAAAATTTGTGAAAATTTGCAGGGAGATTTCTGTATTACAGAGATTAATGCTATTAAATCTTGGTTTTTAAAGGTTCAGGAGATATGACAGATGAAAGTCATCTGTCGTATTCTCCTGAACCTCCTGTCATATTAGTATTTACAATTTGTTTTCTTTTTTTTCATTTTTTTAAAAATAAAAGTCATCTCTACCTTCAAAATTAAGCTTTTTGCTATTTTATAATAATTAATAATATAAAAAGGTTTTATTTTAAATAAAATATCATAACAGATGGAGCCACACAATTTTATATGTTTTTGTCAGAAAAGTTACATAACTCTGCTGGATTTTATAATAATTCCTAAAACCTATGGGAGGTATCCAACACCTCCATCATCCCTACACGTAAGTATGCCACACTTCTTTCTTATTCTGATATGGAAATCGAAGTCTGAGAATTACAGGGACTCCGAGAGCTTGTATGGGACCCAGGAGTTTAGCGGGTCTTTTACTTTTTTTCTGAAAAAATGAAACATTCCAGGAAATGCTAGAACAGAAGTGCACTTTACCTGGAATTTTGTTCCTCAACGGTTCTGTAAAAAAGGCTTAAATAAACAGAAATTTGTGCAACTCTAGCAACTGTTTACTAAAATTGTAATACAGTTATTAGACAATTTAAAATTAGTTCGCATTTTAAATTCCAAACTGAAACTTCTTTATAATAATTGTGACGAACCTAAAAGATTTTCTAACCTGCTAACAGATGGAGCCACATTATCAGGCGTACACTCTACATATATTTCTTTACTCTGTGCACTGTTATGTTTCGGTCCCGACAGTTGGCGCTGCAGTCATATCTTCCATTAAATGGCTATACAATGAATCAAGAATTGAAGATTTAATCGTATTTTTTAAAATTTTCTATTCAATTTTAGTTGTTAATATATATATTTTTCATATTCGCGATCCGTAATTTTCGCTTCTATTTATTTAAAAATTTATAATTTATTATAATATGTCATAGAAAATATTATTGAAAGTTAATGACAAATATTATTTCTGCATGATTCGTGTGTTTTACTTTTGCGATCTTTATTTGAAGAGGAAATATTCCTTTTTTGATTCTCGTTCTTGCGCAAGGAATTTTCTGTTTTCTTCACGCATCTAATACCTAAATACGGTCGAGTTTCCCGCAGAAGTTCTCCTTTGTATTGAGTTGGGTTATCTCATCAAACCAAATCAAACCAGAGATAAACTACACTACAATGAAACAAAACGCAGTGTTGAATTCATGGATTAAAAGAAAACCACATATAGGCCTATATAAACATGGCAGACCAAGCGTTGTGCATTGGCATTCTTTATGAAGTATGATCNCATTTTTTTTTTTTAAATTTCAGAGAAGGTTGTTGAAATGATGGAACGATTGATTCCAAGAAAAGAGAATTTTAGTTTCGAAAGATTACAAGTGTGATCTTATTTCGATAACAATAAGCAATATAAAGTGAATATCAAGTCTTCGAAGAAACTTGCACGTTTGCTGCAGTAAAATCCTTATGGCAATTCTAATTTTATGTAGTGGCACATTATACAGTAGGAGAAAAAGATGTTTGCATAGAACTCCTAATTGTAAAGGGGATCCGAATGATTTTCGATTTGACTAATGCCGCCTGTTAATGCATAACTGTATTTATTATAAAAATATAATTATTTGAACAGCTGAAAAAGCATAATATTTATTAAATTTTATGCACTCGTATCTAGCTTTTTATATTTTAATGTTTTTTTTTTATTATTTGTGTACTTTCATAATAATTTTTTATTTATTTGTGTTTTGTCTAACATTGTCAATAGAGGAAAAACAATAAAGTTTTATCAAGCTTTCAGATGTGTGACAATTTCAAGTTTAAAGTTGTTTTGATTGTTATCCAAATAAACCAGTACTCTGCAATTTGTTAATAATACAAAAAAGTCTTGTTCTAGACATGATTAATAGCCTATATGCAGATTCGTACTTTCACACATAGCGGAAGCTTACGTTAACCCGTGGCTATCGTCTTTAATGTCTTGACGTAAATATCATTATTAGTATTAATTTTAAGTTAACGAGAATCTGCATTTTAAGATCTGTATATATCTACATATAGAAAATGTAGGCTTATAACTTGATACTGGTATTCTATATTATTCAAAAGAACAAAGTAAAATAAACTAGCATTTATTACCAAATTGTTTGAAAAAAGTTTAATTTCATATAATTTTTCATTTATATGAGGTGTTCTCAAAAGAGGTAAGTGATTGTATGTAAGTGGTAAAATATTATTTATTTTTATAGAAAAGAAAAACACTTAAAGTTACGCATATATCAAAATATTTTACAGTAAATTTACTACTGTAAAATATTTTACAACTACTATCAAAATATTTTACAGTAGTAAATCTACTGTAAAATATTTTGATCGTTACTGTTTTACTGTTAAAAAATGTTTTTATATAAGTTTTCGAGCTGGTTTATTATTGTTCTGAGCCTTCATGTGTCGAGATAACACTATTTAACCATTGATAAACTGACCTTACGCGCTGTTTTGGAAGGGACATTACCGATTTTTGCTCTATCCCACTGTTTTAGTAAGATTTTTACTTTTTCTCCATACTTTGAAAAAAAGCACTGTAGTTTGTATATTGTAATCCCATAAAAAATCGGTGGAATCAGCTTAAAAAGTAAAGCTCGGCGAAAACATTTAAATAAAGGAAACCTTTGAAAGTTGTGGCATAAGAATACCGGAACCAGATTTGACAGTGAGATCCAACATTTGAATACGTTACATTATGTCGACTACAACTACAGGAAGTTTTGGATGAAGCAATGTCACCGTGATAATAAATCAAGAAAACAAGCATCGTCACAGGAAAAGCTTTACTTTGCGTCTTAAATTTCATTCACTAATATTGCTCAAAGATGCTCTAATGTTCGGTCAAATTATTTTAAGTGCAATAATTTTAAGGCACAAAGTAAATATCGAAGCGTTTTTCTATGACGATGTTTGTTTTCAAGATTTTTTATCATGGTGACATTGCTTATTCACACAAAACTTCCTGTAGTTTTAGTCTGTGTAACATACTTCATGTTAAGTCTTATTGTCAAATTTGTTCAATTATTCTTATGCCACAACATCCAAGTTTCCTTTATGTAGATGTTTTAGTTGAGTATTACTTTTCAAGTTAGTTCCACCAGTTTTTTTATATGTTCTAATATGTTAAAATTTTTAAAAATGGGCTATTATTTTATACATACTAAGTATTTTAAAATAAACCTTCAAAAGGATGAACAGGAGGTGACCAGCTCTCGAACAAACTATTAAGCATATGCAGGCTCCTAGAATGTTCGGTTGCTAATCTCTATCTTTGTAAAATGCCGACGAGTAAGTACAAAACGATCCAACGAAATTATTCAAAATTTAAGACGTTAACAATACTTGTCATGGATACTAAATGTTTTAAATTTCATCCACATTGGTGTATTGGTCGTGGAGATGTTAAGGGTTAAAGTTGGTACTTTAACATTATACGTGTGGCTGAGCTTCACTACAGAGCTCTACTGCGCTCTTTGATCTGTACTCGTGACTTATTAGAAAATGTTTATTCTATATTGATAAGATTCCTAATTTAGAATGGATATTGCTGAGGAAGCTGCCTGGGTGGCAAAAAATGAAGAATATTTTCAGCTAATTTAAGGAACATTTTAACTAAACGAACAGAAATAGATGATTGGTTAATGGTATAAGACAGTGTTTTCAACTTTTATTATCTCACGGCACACTTGAACCTATAATTAAATTTCCGCGGAAAAATCACATGATTTAAAGTTGTGTTTGTAAACATTCTATCGCCATATCACTTGCCACTTAACTTAATTCTTTTTGTCTTTTGTCTATATTTTTTTGTAAATTAAATAAAACAGTATTGCTGTTCTTTAAAATAGCATCGGGTTAGAACAATAGTTATTTGAATTAATAATTTTCATTTACGTAAGAAAAACAATTAACATCAAGCCTTGATTTGAATTTAAAAGTGGCACGATAATTGCCTTTAGAGACTTGCCCAATGTCCCGCTATTTCTAAGTTAAAAAGTTAATTTGAACTAAATATGGTCAATTATAGATACATTTTTGATTAAAAAAATTCATTTTAAATGTAATAACTCGGTGTTATGCACATATAATTTTGCTTATAAATATATATTTTTTACAATAATATCTATACGTTTATTTATTATTACAGTGAAAAACTCGTATAATAAATTTAATGGGTTTTAATTTTGAGTTGCGCACTTATTGTTCTTTGGGTTTCTTTTCAAAATAATTTATTTAATAACTTTCAAACAAGTTTGCGGTACACCTAGGATCCTGTCGAGGAACACCAATGTGTCGCGGTACACTGGTTGAAAAATCATTGGTATAAAGCATAGGCTACTAACAGGTGTGCCGTGAAAGCCACAAGCATGCCGCAAGATGAATAAAAAAAAAACAAACTTTAAAATTTGTAAAAACAATAGTAACAAAATGTAATTCTATAGAGTATCGTAGTCCCAAAATATTGGGAATTACTGGTATAAGATAATGCAGCATGTGGGTGATCTTCCAAAATAAAGATACCTCTCGGGAGGTCTTTTATGGAAAAAAATGACTTCTATTTGGGTTTTAGACAGGCGAAAAACACCCGAAAAATTCTACGCAGCAGCTCATTGGCGAGGCGCGAATCCATGACAAACTACCCAAATGTTCGATAGCTTTATCTATACTGCCGACGATGGACATAGAAACAGATAAAATTCGATTAGTCCATCAATGGGCGCTAATAAAGACAATAATAACCAAACACTTGGAGAAATGGGATGAAAAAAAAATTGAGGTAGCTGAAGAACGAATCAAAATATTTACTGAAATACAGTGGTGCCTTGATTGAAAATTTAATTCGATGGCCGTTCGAACTCTGAATTGATGGAAATCTGTTCCCAGACCCTAAACAATACTAATTTTGATAAAACTTAAACAGCAAATGAACATGATTAAATAATCAATTAAAGCATGAAAAGAATAAATAAAATACACAAATACTGAGTAATGAAAATTGCATTCCTGGTCGCACACCGTCGACTTCGGCATCTTAAATATGGCTGCTAGATTCACTACACTGTACCGCTTTCGTACTTGGTGATAAGTTCCTTTTTCACCTCGATAGTCGAAACTAAAACCTTCCTCTTAGACTTCGTTATTTCCACACACTTCTTGGATGCCATGTTTAATGGGTAGGGAATATAAACATTATGAAGTTTTCATCTAAATTTCAAGATACAGTATTTTGGTGAAATAACTGGAAACATTTACTTTCGTTTGTCACTTTTTATGTAATAGAAAAATAATAAATTCTTGTTCATTTAATTAAACACTAAAATTTCTTCTTTGTTAATCCAATCTTCCTTGGAAAGTTGCAGATTATCTTGCTAAAGTGAAACCTTCAATTTTTTCCCCACTTTACCCATAATATAGATAAACCCAAATTTTAAATTTTGTTCTTGCTTCATTCATTAATTTCTGGATTAGGTCAGCTATATCCGCTTGTGACTTGGTTAAAGTGCGCTTTATACGGATAAAGTTCAACTTAATAAATCAAAATACTTGGATACAACATTTATCAAGTCAATCTTAGCTAAACTTGATTCATGGACTTTTGCCGTAGCATAGGCATATTGAATGTCATTTAATACGAATTTAATACGAATTGTTCTGAATTTTTTGCATATTACTCTTTCAATTCGTTAGAAATTAAATAGCAAATTCATTCGAATGACTGAAATTTCGCTTATGCTTCAGAAGCTCATAAACTATTTTCTGGTAAAATTTCGACAGAATGAATCAGAAAGAGAAAATCGCAAGTGAAAAGTGAAGTTATTTTCGCTTTCGCACGATCTAAACAAAAATAAAGATTGAACCACTCGAAAAAATTGGGTATTAGTTACAACTGATCAGGTTTTGGTACAGCCAATATGGCACACCCAACGCTCTCTTTCTCTTCCCTCGTTGGTCCATGTTTATGGACCACTCGCGTATGTCATAGATAAAAATAGAAAGCCAAAATTTAATAGTAAATAGCAAATTCCAAAAAATATACAATTTAATTTTTATTAACTATTATTAATATATTTTGTTTGCTGACAACAGCCTGCCCGACTGGCTGATGTGGCAAGATATATGAGATATTCAAGATAACAAGATATGCGCCACAAACCAGAAGGATCAGTATACAAAAAGTTTTATATATGGCCCAACCTCTATAACAATAACAACTAACGAACGGTTGCAACTGTCTACTTACAGATATGCGGGCATTTAAAATGAACCGGAAATCTAGAGAGCATTCTTCAAACTAGAGGATATTTTCTGGGAAATGCTGAAATATGGGAATTTCGAATATCGGCGCCCCAACAAAAACTAACAAGACAAAGGGACAGGGGTCAAAATACGAAACGGTCTCGTACAATATCGCGCGCCTGGTCATGTCAGGCTGGCTTACCGGATCTTAACGTGTAAGATCCAGTCTTGCAAAGAATGTCGCGAGAGGCCAACAAATCGCGTCCATTTTTTTAATTATCGCGAGGACAAGAGTGTGACTCACGTACAGAAACGAACGACTGAATAATTTTAAAAGTGTCAATCTTTGCCGTCGCGGAAGCGATAGGATAAAGATTACCCAAACAAGAAAGCCGTTTAGTCCATGTCACAAACATCACGCAGGAGGATAGCATTTAAACTATGGCAGGTTTGTTGTATTTATTATCCGAATTTGATATTAACTTGTCAAATTTACAGCAAAAAGTAATCGTAATCGTATAGTTATACTATAGACACTAAAGTTTTGGATATCCCTTCAATCTATTTAGAAATATTTTTTCTCACCCAAATTCGCCTCTATTCGTTCTCGATTATATTCGCTGATATAATCGAAAGTAGAAAACGAAAATTCAATTAATACACATCATTTTTATTGACGACGACGGTACGTTTCAACTTTCCGTAATCCGGATTCCGCCTGTGGGTGCATTCGATGCGGAAAGACGAAGGAACGGCAATTTTACAGCTAACCGTTTCCTCACGAGAATATAGGCCCAACGGATGCCACATACTATTATTAGTCTTCGTTTTACGACGACGGCCTGACTCACGATTTCAATTTATTCGAAACCCTCGTCTACTGTTACGTATGTTAGTAATAAGACTGATAATTCCGTTAACATTACTCTGTCAAATCGCCACTAATATTCATTAAGCTGTGTTCAGAATAGCAAGGTTCGTGTAAGATACAGTCGACCCCCCTATAAAGCTGTAGATACATTCCATTTTATAAGAATTTCGCGTTGTAGGAATCCTTAAATATTTGAGCCAATCACAGCCCGGCACGTGTGCAGTTTACGGACTACGGCTGTTTGAAAGATTTTCTTCTATAAAATTAATCGATTCTAGAGTAATTTGACTCAACATTTTCAAAACACATTTTTTCGGAATAATCCGTATAAACTATGCTATAAACAAAAAATTGTAGGATTACTTACCGAGTGTGCACCGTTCGACGACGCCATTGCTTAAGATTGTTTCTGTCGCGGAGCAGCGCACTAAACGGTGGGCGCGTTTTCTGATAAGTTATTTTTCTGCGAAAAATTCGTTGAACTTTGGAGACATCATTAATAGAAATAATTTTTATGGCCGTTCAATAAGAAATGTTTTTTTCACAAGAAAAATATAAAATTACAGTACTTTATTAGACTTACAGTATCTAATTTATATACTGTACAGACGATAGTAAACTCAACTTACCCGCCTAAACTCTCCGTAGGGTGTAAGAAGTTCGGCTGCTCGTCAACCATTGGTCCATATTCGAACAATCCTGTCGCGACACGAGTCGGCGATCGATGACGTTTACCGCATTTTACGAGTCCCTTTTAGTGTCTTTATACGAATACGGTCGCAATTTTTTCACCGCGATTTACGAATCCGCATTATATGAACCCGCGTTATATGGGGGTCTACTGTATTTATGATTTTGAGAAATGAAATTCGAATTTAAAAAATTACTTCATTGCTAAACAATTTATTTCTCTACTTAACTGAAATTATAAAACACTTATTTCTTATTTCGTGTTAATTAATGGTCTGGTAAAATCGCGTAGCCTATTGTCGTACAGACTACGCGATAGCGGCAGTATGACGCCAGATGAGATTATCTGAAGCAACTTTTGTCACATAGTGTTCTTCTTACTTGATCTTCAATGAATATTTTATTTAAGTCGAAACACAAATTCCTCATTTCTTATAGTAAATCGATCGTTTGGAATTATTCTCTATCAAGCTAGGAAACATTTTGAAAAACAACCGCGTATCGATATTAATATACAATCGTCCATCTTGTTTAATTCTCTGTATTTCAGAAGAAAGACGATTGCAGATTTCGTAAAGATCCTGTATTCCGGAGAAAATACATTACAGAACTGCAGTTTTACATATAAATAGATCACCGAATTTTAAAGCAATCGGCACGTAGCTCGTGACGTAAGTCTTCTCTCTCCTCTGTCAGAGGCGACAAGTGAGGCTGAGGTTGTCTCCTTGGCAGAGGCTGTCGGAAGTATCGGTCGTCGATGGACCAAAATACAGTATATTCAATTTCCTGGCAAGAGTAAAAATAGTTAAATTAAAAATAATGCATGAGAATTAGTTTCTTCGGTAAAAAATAAAGTATTTTTTTTTAAGAGTGAAAACTTTTATGGAAAGGAGCCAATCGAGTTGAAACTGACGACGTGTTTCAAAGAAAGCTGCAGATAAATTATTTTTCGTTCTTAATCCCATGATTCCGACACCGTTGGATATAATTCACGCTTCGTAGGTCCAAACTGGATTATATTTTATTAATAATACATGAGACTTAAAACACTGTTAAATCAAACATTGACATTTTTCTGACATACTTTTATCTATTACAACAACAACTATAACTATTTAAAAATTTATAATTTATTATAATATGTCATAGAAAATATTATTGAAAGTTAATGACAAATATTATTTCTGCATGATTCGTGTGTTTTACTTTTGCGATCTTTATTTGAAGAGGAAATATTCCTTTTTTGATTCTCGTTCTTGCGCAAGGAATTTTCTGTTTTCTTCACGCATCTAATACCTAAATACGGTCGAGTTTCCCGCAGAAGTTCTCCTTTGTATTGAGTTGGGTTATCTCATCAAACCAAATCAAACCAGAGATAAACTACACTACAATGAAACAAAACGCAGTGTTGAATTCATGGATTAAAAGAAAACCACATATAGGCCTATATAAACATGGCAGACCAAGCGTTGTGCATTGGCATTCTTTATGAAGTATGATCGATCAGGAATCACGGTAGTGACTCCCCGCCAAGTAAAAAAGTCACTGACTGACTATATATACAGGAATCAGAACTGCCGATTTTCGGGGATCGATTCTCCGTCCCCAAATAGCTGATGTTATTCCGAATAGCTCGTTCCAAAGAAAATTGTTTTCCTAGGTAGTGTGCAAAATTTCAAGATTTCCTGTAAAGCGGTTGCCGAAATATAAGCAATTGAAAAGTGCAAAAATAGCCAAAAAAGCTGCATTTTCTTCTTTTTGTTCATCTGGCACTGCATACGCTCGTAGCATAAAAACTAATAAGTCTAGAAAGCTCAAATTTTAAACTTAAACCTTTCTCGTTATCAGTGAGGTGTTAGCCAAACTTCCGGGTCGATAGGTCAAAGTTCACGGGAATTTCTCATAGAGATAATTCAGTTTTACGACTTAATTTTATTCTTATAAAGATAAAATTGCATGAAAGCAAATTAATTTTTTTTCAAAGTGTTATTCAGAATTACAAAAGCTCAAATTTATGCCAATTAAAACTTTTTATAACAATTTTTCTAAATGACGTATCGAAAGCGTTCGATTGGCAGCGCATTTGGTCAGAGACTCGTTCAGTTGCCGAGTGCCGACTGAATCATATGTCATCGTCTTACGTCTTGATGTAATAATACAATTATTAAACAAACACAATTGATATCCAAACGAACACATCCGAGATGTAAAAAAAAACACAACTCCATATAAAAATTTATTACAATTTGGCAGGCAATTTAGACGACGGTCAAAATTTTTCTTTGGTAAAGATAAGCTTGGAGATTGGAAGCGATACCCACAAGATTTTCACCCAAACTATCATTTTCTATATTTCACCTCCAAGCGCTAAGCTTATCTTTACCAAAGAAAAATTTTCACTATCGTCTAAATTGTCATAAATTTTTACTTGGCGTAATTTTTTATATTTCAGATGTTTTTGTTTGGATATACCCGTACGGAATTCATTTATTGTATTTACAAAAAGAAAAAAAAACACTCAAATTACTGATCTTGTTCTCGATTTACAGTAAATTCGATGAAATGCTTCACGCATTCCACAATTCCAAGCCATAATGTATGATTTTCAGATCTTTGCATTTGTGACAGTACTAACTGTTTTAACAACTCTTTCTGAAATAATGTCTTTTCTTGACTATAAATTGGTTTTGCGTTAGTTTGATTGGATAGCGCAACGCGATATGAGGAGACGATCTACCAATGGAGAACTATGGAAAACTGGATCCTATTTATATGTGAAGAAAATCCTAAAATTCTACGGGGCCAGCCATCAGTCAGGCGCGAACTCGTGACCAGTGCTCGTAGTTTTATTCACTCGGATACCGGTATCCCGATTATCTGTCTTTCTCCCCTCCTTATTTTCGTCATTGAAGGCAGTGATCTGATTTAAATAACAGATTCATTACTCGTGAAAGTGTGGTCATATTATTTCTAAAACAGAACAACGAAGTATAAACTGTGAGATTTTTGAATGGTTTCATTTCTTCTGGAATATATTTTATTTTGTCTAAACGATAAGTTTTTTTTTTTTTTTTCAAGAAGTACATAACTTTTACGCTATGTGCTTTAGATTTAGCCAAAATTAGGAAATTTTCTGTCCTTGCCCGATTCCATTCTTAGGTGAAGACAGTATTGTGCCGGTGGCTGACGTAAACAGTTTGCTGGTTCAAAAAGTATCCTCTGAAATAAACACAGCCAAATGAATCGAAATCTATCTGCCAAAATAAATATGGCAGCATTTTTGATGCTATTTTGATGCAGTTGATTAATTAAGTTGATTCGAAAAAGGAAGTTTGATCTATGAGACATCGTAACTTCAGAAAAAGCAAAATCACATTTAAATATATAATAAAATCAATGATACGGAAATAAAATAAACAAAAATTTTAGTATCCATATAAAGATGCTGCAACACAAACGAAAAAAACTACAACTGATTTTATTCTTTACATCTTTATAATTTAACGATGTGAACAGAGGAAAGTGTCAAACGAGTATCTTAATTTACAAAAGTAACGAGTAACGAATAGTAATAATATTGAACCTATTCGATTGTCGTCAACTAATTTTTATTACATTAACATGTCATTTAATAACCGTATCAGCGATTACAAAGAACGTCAAATTTCTAACTTTAAGGAAGTCGAAACATCTGTTCATTTTATTAATATTTCGGTACATTTAGACGAGAAGACACGAAGATTATAATGAAGCAGGCGGATTTCCCTCTCGTCCTAGATTATTTCGAACAAAGAAAAGAATATAATTTATCTTTCAAAAAGTATTAAAAGTTGAACAAAGAGGGTTCGGAGCCAGTTTTTCTACTAAAGTCTATTCCCACGCTAAGACGCGGCTTACAAAAAATACACCCAAGCAAAAGTTTTCCAGACATTTAAAAAATTACAAAGCACGTTACGTTTATCTTTCAAATTTTTCTTCTTTTCTCTCGAAGCTAAAAGAAAAAAAAATGTAAGAAATAAATTCGACTAACAGAAACAAAATATCATACCTAAACAATCAGATATTTAGAAAACGATAGAGAATATGTACTGTACAGTTCTTTACACAGCGTATATAATCAGTCATTGACATTGTAAGCAGTTTTCAATTTTAAAGAAGAAAACTTAGCAGCTTGGAATTTCCTATCACTAACAGTCGGCAGTCTACTAGAGTGATAAATAAGAACTTCGTGAAGCTGCAAATTTCGCGAATAAAATGAAGCAGGAAGAAAAACTCTGCATATTAACAGATTTACCATATAAATAACACCGAAAAATATTTACTGATACTGCGAAAGCTGCCTTACAATTAAACAATGCTTTAGTTATAAGTATAAGCCTAAATATTTAAAACACTTTCTTATACTTCTTCAATTAATTAACAGATTTTAAGTAAAACCCTTTTGTTCTTTATAATAATTATTTACATATATAATGTGCATCTTTTATTTAGTGCAGAATTTGTATTATATGAATGAAACACAAATTCCACCCTTTTTTAAAATTCGTATTANCGCTGCAGTCATATCTTCCATTAAATGGCTATACAATGAATCAAGAATTGAAGATTTAATCGTATTTTTTAAAATTTTCTATTCAATTTTAGTTGTTAATATATATATTTTTCATATTCGCGATCCGTAATTTTCGCTTCTATTTATTTAAAAATTTATATGTAAATATTATTTAGTTTCATAAAATTGAATCGAGGCTTTTATGCATTGTCCCAGGATGCAAAAGTGGATACTACAAACGTAATAAAACTCGGCAGAAAATCGCAAAACGGCATATTTTTTTTTAAATTTCAGAGAAGGTTGTTGAAATGATGGAACGATTGATTCCAAGAAAAGAGAATTTTAGTTTCGAAAGATTACAAGTGTGATCTTATTTCGATAACAATAAGCAATATAAAGTGAATATCAAGTCTTCGAAGAAACTTGCACGTTTGCTGCAGTAAAATCCTTATGGCAATTCTAATTTTACGTAGTGGCACATTATACAGTAGGAGAAAAAGATGTTTGCATAGAACTCCTAATTGTAAAGGGGATCCGAATGATTTTCGATTTGACTAATGCCGCCTGTTAATGCATAAGTGTATTTATTATAAAAATATAATTATTTGAACAGCTGAAAAAGCATAATATTTANCAGATTTTAAGTAAAACCCTTTTGTTCTTTATAATAATTATTTACATATATAATGTGCATCTTTCATTTAGTGCAGAATTTGTATTATATGAATGAAACACAAATTCCACCCTTTTTTAAAATTCGTATTAAAATCTATTATTCTAGAAAGCTGTTCTTTATTAATCTCTCCGTAGAATAGTAAATTAACAAATTACAGAATAGAATTAATATATATATAAATGAACTCTTTTTTTCTTAACTGCATTACACCGAAATGCAGACATTTTTAATATTCCACAGAAGGATAAAAGGCGAAATACTGTAAACGGGAATACTTTTTCATTATAAACTAAATAAGAAAGTGCTTCAATCGTCGACGTTACTCGAATTAGTTCTTTTTAAAACTTAACAAAACTGCTGACACCACATATAAAATTAAACACGTTTTAATCGTCTAGTTTTAATTATTTTTAAAAACAGAATAAAATTTAGCCTTAGAATGCGAGAATCAGATATCAATTAACTTATGTATAAAGTAAAGGCAAGGTTTAATTTTAAGGAAATTTTTATGCGACTACTCAACTTCGCTCGACTTATTGAAATTTTATCTTCTTTTACTTACTTATCTTGAAACAATGGCTAATACTTTCTCTTTAGACAATGGGGAAAAAGCGCCTAGGGAATATTCTCGCATCCCGTGCGATAAAATTCATCACTGATTTAAAGAATTTTCTAATTGTAAATTATTATTTATAAAACGATCTATATCGGGATAACACGTATTCGATTAACAGGAAAATTATTTTTCCCGTAACAAAAAATTGCGACGTTTACAAATGAGAATGAAATTAAATAGATTAGAAAATATGGTAACAAATATTAATATAAAGTAACAATTAATTCCAATAGTTCCCATTACATTTTCAGAAACGAAGCGCCACTATCCGAACGGTCGAAAATATTACACACGTAGTACTCCGTGCGCTGATAATTATAAGGACCGATAACCCACGATAGAATACGTCAAAGAATACCGCTTGCCACCGATATCCATCATTTTCAATGATCCCTTATCAGCGAAGTAATCATTCTTTCCCCAACATCGTATAACAATAGCGTGGTCTTTAATTTCCAGATGCCGTCCGTACATCGAGAAACCAAAGACCACAAAGGTTACTCTGTAATAAACCTAATCTGGAGTGTCTGGTTTAGAACCGAGTTAGTTGCCTTCGTCTGGTTCTAGTTTACGCTCACGTACAGTACATCTTGATAGATTTACAACTTTTGCTTAACCCGCCGCAGCCATATTATTTCCAAGCTGGTCGAAGTGCGTTACGTAATTTCCACTCGATTTTCCTATCGAAGGGATTTTAATCGTGACGGTAAACGCCGAAATTATTAAATTTAACTCGTAAACAGTTGGTAAATCGTCTCTGCTAATTAATTCAGAAACGCTTCTTAATGTTGTGCATGGATTTCGGCGAAATACTAGAAAAAATAAATTAAAGAAGCGGAACGAAAAGATTCGATTCGTTTGATCGATGACGAAAATTAATAATTATATCATCAATCTTAATAGTTTATTGCAATAAATATCTTGCAATCTTAATAAAAAGATTCAATAATATGTCATACTAATAGCTTATTAATATATTATCAAAGTAAGATCCTTACATTAACCAAGCGTTTGGATAGAGAAAGGATATAAATTCTCACTTCTTCCATCAAGGAAATACACCGAGTTGGATCGGGTTACCGGTACAAAATGTCCGAAATAATAAGACCGGGATATCGCGAAAACTAACAGTTTAAACTAAAATACTAGAGGTTTATTCAGCAATCTAAGGAAATGGTGAAATACCTTAAAACAATTGTATATTTTTAAATAAGTAAGGAACGACAGAGAATCTTGGCAGTTTTATCAACGTTTCCGATGGGCAAATGCAATGACGTCAAAAACGAATCGTTTCTACTTGCGTAATTATTTAATCGGACAAATTAGACAGACATTCGCCCGGTTGGCAGACGTTACTTCGGAGCCGGAGGTCACAACCCGCGTATAGCGAATAACCGTCAATAATAGCGGAGCTAAGACATGGTAGGGAATTCAAAACGATTGTCTATTCTTTACTCGGCTCTATAATTAGAGGTAGAAGAAGTAGTCGTATAGAAAGAGGTGTAGGACGGAGAATCGCGGCGAAGAAGAAAAGTCTTTTGAATGAGAGTTACTCCGTTTGCCAGACGGCAGAGGCAATGACCCAATAGCTAACAGGTTAGGTTAGCCGAAGTAGACGGCTTGGTGATGATCCTCTTCTTTTTGTTTCTTGTTCTACATTCGACCGGACGTCAATGAAAATCGTAGCGCATTCAACGGTTACTGGCGATTCTCTTTCTATTCCCCCATCGTCATCAATGACGACTTTCAATCCATTTTACTCCGAAGTGGTCAATTAAAAAAATATAACTGGGATCTACACAGATAAGACGTCTGTTTTCAACACTAATAGTTTCCCCGGCCGCTTACTCCAAAAATATTTATAATTTAATTAATAAATGTGCGTGTAAAATCAATTTCTATAGTAAGCGCACTACGCAGGTAAGCAGTCACTCACGTAACAGTATCAGAGTACCGTTCGATTCGTATTTCGTTTCTACCTCTTCCTGTTAATTTACATGCATTACGTGACGTGACGTTCACGTTTCCAGGTAACCAAATTCGCCAGATAAAAATACGATTTTTGCTTTTAATATTTGACAAACAATCACTAACGTATTAATTAACATTCCCTTTTATTAGTACTAAATATCTCGCCTTATAATTTGAAAAAAATCTTCATACAATAGTTAGCAGTTCCCTGAAAATTAGAAAGTAAATACATTTCTTTCGTCATCAATAGTTAAAAAAAATGCAAATATTGCATTTCCGGTGTTTTTATTCTTTTACGATCTTCGACAATTACTTTTACAAAATAGTTCGATGCAAAGTCTCTAGCAACAAGGCAAAATCAAGACCGTTTTGTTCAGAAGAAATGATTAGATACGGTTCAGGATAAGCCTTTACTGTATGTCGGGATAATTCGACTAATCTTAACAGAGTTGTTCGTTGCGTGTGAACATAAATTCTTCTTCTTCGTTCCGTTTTATTCATTAAATCTCCGCGAAAAAAGACTTTACGGGTCGCGCAGAGACGGCCGAGAATGGCGAAAAAGATAGAGAGTAACGAAACTTCCCATTGGTCGACGGGCGGGTGAGCATGTCGACTTCTCGGACCCTAAATGTTGACGCGGATGGCTTTACGGGTCCGATTTTAAACCGTGGTCCGGGACGTCGCTCCAGTCCTATTTACGTTCTTATCTTCTCCTTAGTTTTTCGACGTTCCGTTTCTACGCTTGCCCCCCAATTTTCCATGCAGTTTATCCTCCTCTCGTTTTACGTCTCCGCCACTTAGCATCGGGCTGTGGCAATTTCACAATCAGAAATAATCCGGTCCCGTTGCGAAAATACGGATACTTCCGTATGTAAATTTCCTTCTACTTTTTTGCGCGTGCTTGGTAGAATGGGCAAATGGCGTCCATTTCCCGTGAGAAGAGTCCAGATGTTCCACCGTTGGAAACATCGCTCGGCCTAAAAACTTCTCTAAATTATGTGGACGCGTCATGCAATTCGATTTAAAGAATATTTAAATAGAAGACGCCGCTTCCGACTTTTATCCCAAATTTAAATATTACAAACCGCGCCGGTCTCTACCCGTCTGAACAAAATGAAAGAAAGTGGAGGAAAATATTATTTTCCGGCCGGCCGTTTCCCCGGGGTAAGAATTCCCGTAGTACGTGGTACCACGGGCCACATCAGACCGGAGCATCCAAGGAGGGGGCGGGCGTAGAACTGACAGAATATTCCAATTTCCCGCCGGAGACCCATTTCCGACTTCCTAATGGGACGCGGTCGGCCGAATCTCTACTCAAGTCATCGACGGTGGCACCCGACGAGTCATCGACCCGGCTGGTTACCGCTTTCGACCCACCGATGCTAAGCACGTGATGTCGACACAACTCCGTATATATAGATGATCCGTTAAATCACGTGTTAGGCTCGGGGTGGCGCGTCTTCCGACTCGGTCTCGGTTGGCGACTTGCGTTCTTCGTCGATGCCATGATCTTGCCACTGCTCCTGTTGGGTATCGGCTCGTCCCTACCGGCCGGGTACGGCCTTCGAGGTCCGCAGCTTCCGCCGGGTGAGTGTCTTTCGTCTCTTCTATCTTTAGTGGCCACCGATGCCCCGGTCGCGTTGAATTTCCCTAAAAAAAATCTCATCCAGGGATCATAGTTTAGGGAAGCGCCGCTGCCAACCCGAAGTGATGGAGTTTTCGAGGGATGATCGGTATCGTTCCACTTCCGAAAGTGTCCCCTTATAGGACGGGGATGCCTTCTTTGGTCTCTCTCTCTTTCTTCCACCTATCCATAACTTCACTAATTCGGCCTTTAAAGACTAAAGTTAACCCCGAAGACCGGTTATTTAATTAGTGTATTTTACTCGAGTAGTAAAATGAAAACTTGTGATACGGAGATCTCTTACCAAATTCGTTTCGTCCATCGTCCTTTTCTAAAATTAAATTCTAGCAAGTTTTATTTGTCCATCGAAAATTATTGCCGTCCATGTTAATCGACTGTTCCATTCGACCCCGGTTTGGTCTTGCGTGCGATTGGCGCGTTAATCCGGTAATTCCGGGAATTTAGGTGTTATAACAAAGAGGCATCTTCGGTATCGCGTAAGAACCGACAAACGATGTCAAGGTCTAATTCTCCCATTTTTTCGGTTCCGCTCCGTTGCTTTTCTTCGCCGGATTTTAGCCTCGCCATCGACCTTGCCATTATTTGAAATGGTCTCTTTTAAACCTATTTTATCGTTCGTCGACGTACAACCGTAACGAACGTTTCGGGAGAAAATTTCCAGCAAATTAGCGTGTGACCGAATTTTAAAAAATTCCAAGTAAATCCAACATATTCCCCCCTTGCGTTTCTAAAGCCTAAAACCCGTCCTCCGCTACTTTCTTCTACCAATTATGAATTCTTTAATCTTGGAGTAAGAACTAAGATTTTTACACAATCCATTACACGTTCTAAACCGAAAAACACCTTAAGCAGTGAGAAATCCGACATAACTGATCGAATTGGATGTCCCATAGGGAAATTGGATTAACCCATACTTGCCTTTTTCACTCCGTCGACCGTTTGTCGTCTTTTACAATTACTTCGCTCTTTCTTCGCCACATTTGAGAAAAAAAGTATATTTTAATATTCCGGAAATTGGTCCCGCGGCTGAATCTCATATATCATCCGGATCCATCTGGATTCTGATCGACGGAACCCACCTGCCACCTTCGCCTGCGCCCACTTTCTATAGATCTACCCACGTGACCGATAACGACCATTTCTTTATACCTTTCTTAAATAATTTCAGCGCCGGGACAGTAATATTAATTCGGAAATATTCGATTAAACGTCGAGGAGCATTACGCGTGACCATCTTCCTCGAGTAAGAAAGAAAATATGAATGAACACAAAGTAATGTTAAGTCTCGAAATAATACTCGTTCGTCGCGTTTTAACGTTAGAGTGTCTTAACAGGGGAAACCACTAGTAAACCTTTCTTTAAATTATTTGTGTGTTTTAGATATTTGAAATTTCATTCTCGAGTTCACTTACGCGATCGATGAATCATTGGGATATATACCATGCTTCTCACATGTACTCTATCAGTCCTGGGAAAATGAGGTTGAGGAGGTTGCAAGACCGGATACGCCTCTTTCATGACCACATCGTGCCCGAAGCTAGCTTTCTCACAATTAAGTAATTACGAATCAAACCACGATTCAGTCATCAGAAATACACGTGTTAGGTTAAGACATTAATAAACTGGCAAAAGAGAGTTTCGACAAATTTTACGAAATAAATAAATGTTTATTAATTAATATTTAAGCAAGCTCCTTCACAGTAAAATACAGTAAAACGCCATCCTACCTTTTTAAAATATCAATTTACATACAAAGAAAAATTGGGTAAACTTAACAATGAATTATCGAGGAATATACTACGTTAATTGATTTTTTTTAATATTTATAGGTAATGTAACCATCTGTCCGGGAGAATGTGTTCACAGCTTGGCTGCCATTTTATGCGATCATATTATAGAAGAACTGCCTTGCAACGAAGTTTTTCTAAAATGTTGCGTTTCTAAGGATTTAAAACTTGGAACACCCGTCGAGACGTCTCCACCTCTGCCCGAAGATTATATGGAACCCACGAGAGATCCGGAAGAAATGAATGTAGATCTAACGACTTCCGTATCGGAAGCTATTTTGAAAGAAACGAATGTAACAGATCCTCCACCGTTAAGACAGACTAACGTCACATCGGAATTTCTTTCGGACAGTCCTCTAAACAATCAACGAGAACCGTGTCCGGGACACTGCATAGAAAAACAATACGCCAGATTTTGTAGTAATTTGCTACGAGACTCTATTTGCGAAAGTGGCGTGTGTTGTTCGGTGAGTCCGACTACATCCACGCCTTCAACGAAAACAACGGCTACTCAGTCGTTTCCGTCCAAACAAACGTCCGTATCTTCGACTTCCGGACCTACGTGTCCGGGTAGCTGCGTTTCGCCGATTTTTAGTCTTTTATGCGACGAAGTAATGGAAAATTTCCACTGTCCGAACGAGGGCAGATGCTGCTTAAACAAACCCGAAACTACGGAACAACCGCCTTTTAGACAGTGTCCCGGATCCTGCATCCCTACTTTTCTCAGCGGAGTCTGTAATAAACCTTCGAAATTAATTTTACAAACGTCCGACTGTAATGCCGGAACCATCTGCTGCTTTACTTCCGATGTCAAAGATTCGCCTGCAAACGGACAAAGACCTCCTCTTCCCCCTCCTCCTCCGGTTCGACAGAAACCTTTCCCGCCTCACAGACGCCCGGTTAACCACGTCCCGTCTCCACATCATTCGATTCCTCATCTCAGCACTAAAAACCCGCAAGGCAACGCGGAATTCGAAGAAAATCCGGCAACTTCCAGACCTCTAGAACAACCATTCTGTCCCGGACCCTGTATAGCGTCGTTTTTAAAATTCACGTGTTTCGGTGCTAACGTCGTCCACGTCGGTTTTTTCTGCGCGAAGGTCGGATCCGTATGCTGCGCACCCCTGTCCGAAATACAAAAGTATGAACATCTCGCTCACGCCACCAATTTGCAAAAAGAGTCGAATCCTTCCGAGACTTCGAATCGTAAGTATCGACCGGGAAATTGATTATTGAATTGAAAAAAACCATAACACGGTAGAATGTCGCGAAAAATGGTCATTAATATTCATCAGTTCTTTTTAATGCGATTATTATTATTATTATAGCTCTCGTCGACTTGCGACCATCTCCCTACGTATGTGGATTAAAAGGAACTGAAAGAAGAGAAACCCCCAGGGTTATTGGTGGAACCGATTCTATTCCCGGAGAATGGTGCTGGCAGGTATAAGCATAAATACAAAGCTAACAATTATATCTGTAAACAAATGAAAAGAGGATTTTTCCGTCCTTAAAAACTACGATAACTCGTGCCCTTCTTTATTTTCGAAATCCCATAACTCAAGGAATTAATTTTTTTGAATTTGTATGGAAACTTTTAATCTTTTTAATAGTAATCTGTATGTAACAATTTGCAACGAAGTATATACAAAGTAACGGGTAACGAGAATAATTTTACCTTTATAATGATAGAAATCTTTTAGAACCACTTTTTATAAAAGGAATTTCAAACGTAGGAAACGTAATACTGCATAACAAACTTCTAAAGCACCTTAATTGATACAAAAGCAAATTAAAGTAAACAAATAGGAAGGAACACGATTATTAGTAAATCATTTACAAAAATTTGAATCTCCAAGTATTCGGAAACTAAATTTTACATAAAATTGTTATAAGCATATCTAAAAATCATTTAAGTTATAACTTTTACATGAAATTTACTGTCTAGATAACTAAGCCCGGGACATCTAAACACTAATAATTATTGATTAAAATTAAAAATTGTCGACGGTATCTACACTAAAATATAAATTACATAAAAATCATACGTATCTACACGTCCTAGCCTTAGTTATACCGTATATAAAGTAACTTCATTTGTTTTTCAATCTCTTCCAAAGAAAAACAATTCAGTTTTCTAATTAACAATCATCACAATCAATATTAAGAAGGGGAAAAAATATAGACTCAAAATTGACGTCTACAAACATCCAGGTCAGAAAAAACGGTCGGTAAATATTACATCGAGCGTAAATGAATAAATAATACCATTCGTACGGGCGGATTCTCCCCACACCCAAACGCAATACAAGTAAGTAGAACGAAACAATGTCCTATATCTTAAGTCCCGAAGTAAAGTTCTTTTTTCTTTCGAAGAAAGACTGACGTTTTTAAATAAAAAAAAACAACACCTTTCTTTAAAAAAAATTAATTCGTATTTGAATTATTCGGTACTTTCAAATATATATAAAAGGTCGATAACTTTCGAATGCCGACTATCGAAGCCTATAGATAATGTTCGAGAGAAAATTCCAAGGATCCTATAAATACCCTTAAGTGTCTTTAAAAACTGGTCGGAATGAAAGAACAATAATATACGAGTAGAGAAAGAGAATACAAAACTTCTAAGAAAAGAGGATTTGAGTTTTTTTTTAAAAAACACGAAACAGAAAATATATTCGTATTCTGTTTTTATTCCAAGTCGATTTTAAATTTCCGAGATCCTACAATTAACATTAGTAAATCGAAACATTTTAAAGGCAATAAAGTTTATTTACATAACGAATATACACAAAAATCCACCCTAAATATTCCTTTATTTAGGGTGGATTTTTATGGGTTATCCTTTTCTATTTTAATCCTCTTTTTCCAACCAAAATGTCTGTTTTAAAAGCGAGAATCCAACAGTTATTAAGTGAAACTTAACAGAAGTCAAGTCATTAAGTCATATTTTTTCTATATATTATTTTAAAATAATTTAACACACGTTCTCTTTATAAAATGTATTCGTTTCGTTACAGGTAGCTCTAATTAACGCTCAGAATCAATACCTGTGCGGAGGTGCGCTCATCGGAATCCAATGGGTTTTAACTGCCGCCCATTGCGTCACCAAGTAAATTCGTTAGACAATATTCCGTTCGAAATAGTGGTAAATTCATTTTTAATACTTCTCGAATAACGTCCTAATTTCTCTCCACAGTTTAGTCAGAAATGGGGACGTCATATACGTCAGGATCGGAGACCACGATCTTACAAGTCAATACGGAAGTCGAGGAGCTCGAACGCATCGAGTAGCCACCACTTACGTCCACCACAGCCACAACAGCCAGACACTGGACAACGACATCGCTTTACTCAAGCTGCAGACATCCGTCGACCTCGACACCAGCGCCTGTCTAGTATGTTTACCAGCTAGAGGAGCCAATCGACAGGCTGGAAAAAGATGCATTGTTACCGGCTACGGATATCAAGGCGAAAGTAAGACTCGAATTTATCTTTTCTTCCTTTTTTCATAAATTCATTCCTTAATAACAAAGGAAAGTGTGAGTCATCAATACTAATCTATCAGGCCTTATTTTAGTAGCTCTGTAAATGAATACAATGAACACGATTATCTTGGGTTAATAACTACACGAAGGGTACAATACGAAACTGATTTCGAGACAGACGAAGCTCATCTCGATCAAAAATTTGCATTTGTTAACAGTGAAAAGTTTCCTGAGATTTTTGAGTGGGAATTAAATGAAATCGAAATTAAATGGACTAGAAGAAGGTATACATTGATTTAGAAACTTATAGCAGAATTTTATATCATATACATGCATAATCTTACAGGTGTTCCAATCAAGGCTATCAAACAGCAAACCCGAGTTTGTCTGACGATTAAAACAGACTTGATTATAAGACAAACTTGGATTTACTGTTTGATAGTCTTAACACCTGTAGGTTTTCTGCATCTATAATATAGGATTGGAAGGCATTCTATTACATAATATTCATAAAAAACTACCGGGGCTCGATTATTCGTTTATCAGAAGGACTTTTTAAATCTCCGTATTCGAAAAGAATTCCACCTCATTCAACCACTAATAAACGAAATAACCTCGTTGAATTAAATTCTCCTTCCATTGAACAAACGGAAACAAAAATCGGAATTAATTAAGTAAAATTACAGCGACGGTAAATAGTCCGTTATAATCAGCAATAACGAATACAAAAGACTCGGATCCTCCTGAGAAATAATGCCAGAGGCGGAAGACGAGAAGAAAAAAATTTGATGGTTAATTGTTATTGGTCGATGCTTTAACGGAATGGGCTCACCCGTCCTAATCGACGTTACAAAGTATTTTTGTAAGTAATTCGTCTGGCACGATAAAAGTCAATTATTCTCCGGGAAGGCGGAGGAGGATGAGAGTGTCGACAGTCACGCCCGTCCTTTTATTTTACCGTCCACCTATATGTAATTGACCGGCCAAAACAGAATCATTTCTAAACTGACCGACTTTTCTAACAACACTTCGACTCATAACGAGAGGAAACAAAGAGGAAAAACGGCGGGGCCTATCTAACAAAGGTATCTAACCAAGCTTTGACATCTTAGATTTTGCTGAAAATTTAATAGGTTTATTAAACCCCTTCCACTAATGCGCGGTAACACAACTCGTGCCTTTGAGCAGTAGTTTACAAGAAAAAAAAATCATTGTTTAAACCTTGCCCTTATACACAGAATTCTATAAACGAATCGTAACGAGCAGGCGTAACGAGTGAAGTAAGGCTCGGATTGAAAAGTTCGACTCGACTAGCTGATTCGTCCTTTTTTTTTCACAATTTTTTCTGAAGTGTGCTATCCAGCGAATTATTATAAAATATACTCGGCCCAAAAATACTATTTTGTAATTGTTAATATCCTTCGCATATTTTAAAACCAACAACCGTGAGTAGCAAATCAATACTTTTCATACAGTTGTTGGTTTAAAAACATGCGAAGGATATTAATAATTACAAAATAGTATTTTTGGGCCGAATATACTTTATAATAATTCTCTGGATAGCACACTTCAGAAAAAATTATGAAAAAAAAAAGGACGAACCTGCCAGTCGAGCTTTTCAACCCGAGCCTTACTCACTCGTAGTTACGCCTGCACGTTACGATTCGTTTATAGAACTCTGTGTATAAGGGAAGAGTTTAAACAATGATTTTTCGTAAACTGCTGCTCATTGGCACGAGTTACGTTACCGTGCGTTAGCGGAAAGGTTTACTAAAACCTATTAAAATTTCAGTAAAATCCAAAACGTCAAAGTTTCGACGTCTCGTAAAAGTACTCAGCGAGAAGTGAAGACCGTAAGTAACAATAAAGTATTCTTGGCTTTCAAACGATTTTCTTCCGTGACAAAGGCGATTGGCCAGTTATTTGTGATAAAAAATATCCGCCGAACTTTATCAAGAGCTCGGGCGAAGCTTGTAAGACAAAGAAATCAGATGAAGGACGACGAAAGAAACAATTTCTATTTATTTTATTTTATTCTTTTGTTATTTCAGACGGACCGATTTCGTTAAAAATTCGTCAAACCGAACTTCCCATCGTCGACGACCAAGAATGTTCCGTCAAGATCAACGCGGTAACGGAGAAACTCTTCATCTTGCCAGCGGGTAGCTTCTGCGCGGGGGGAGAGCGAGGAAACGACGCCTGTCAGGTATGTTCCACGGCGCCCGAACCTGAACAAAATGGCGCAACGTTAATCCGACCTTTTCGTTACTTCAGGGAGACGGAGGAGGACCTCTGGTGTGCCGGACGGACGACTACTACCAGTTGACCGGACTGGTTTCTTGGGGTTTCGGATGCGGACGGGAAGACGTTCCCGGAGTTTACGTCAAGGTTTCCGCTTTCGTCGGATGGATCAATCAGATAATTAGCGTCAACGCTTAAAAAGGGAGCGGCGGTCGCCGTCTTCCACAATTATTAACTGAGGGAAATGGTTTTGGTCTTTAAGCGAGACGACGTCGGAAACACGAAATTAACTTCGCCCGATTCTTACATCGTGGACGGATCGAGTCGATTTAAGAATCGGCGATTTCCTTTCGTCTTTCTTCCCTTCTAATTAGGTTCTTCGACCTGACCGTCCGACCGTCGTCCCCACCGCATTTAAATCCCGATTATCGACTGGGCGCCCGACCAAACAGTTCAATTCCGACTCCGAGTTGGAAGATCCTTCTTTTCCGATATTATAACAGACCAAAGATTTTCGTTAATAGTCCGCGAGAATATTTATATAAAGTGGGCGCCACAAAACCTCGCCCTATTTCTATAACGACGCAATGTTCGGACGCCATCGTCCTCCCAATAATTTATTATCGATTCCCGTTTATTTCGCATTCCTTCAATTCCCGCCTTCGCGTAAACTTTGGTTTAAAAAAAAGAAACGGATTTCGTAATTGGTGAAACACGCGCGTAACGCGTAACGTTCCAGATTACTTTTATTTATCGTGAAAGTTTCTGGAATACAAAAATATTTACGTAAATCGTATTTGAATTGTACGTTAAAATAAAGAAATGTAACTTTAAAAAAAATGCTAAATCGTTTCTGTCTTTATCCATAGTTATGGTTTTATTTTATTTTATTTTATTTATTTTTAATCGAAGTTTCAGCTTAAAGTTAAATAAATCAGAGAAATGGCGCTTTTATTAAAAATATGAAGAAGAAAATTATTTAAATCGTAATATTTTCGTTCACTTATCAAAAGAACTATCTGACTTATAAACGGGGCAGCAAAAACGAATACTATATAATACTAATAGGCTACTACCGAATATTATAGTAGCTTCAGGTTTGCGCCTCTCAATGGAGTTTCATGCGTGTTCTTAACGTGTCTAAAGACAGTTTTGCACAGTCAGCGATTTAATTAATTTGTCCAATCGCTACCAAAAGCAACTTTCAGCGATGAGTGCGAAGCGACGTAAAACTGTCTATATAAATTGATCTCTACGATCGTTACTTGTCAAAAATCTATGCCAAAATACAGCAATGGAAATTATGAATGGAAATACGAATAATAAATAAAACTATAATTTGAATATTTCTTTTATTATTGAAGTTTAAATAAAATCATTTTACGTTTTTATGTATCTATCCATCAATAAATGAGAAACAATGAATGGCGAAATGTTTCTGAATACTATTGAGCAGGATGAATCCGCCATTTTTTTTTAAAATAAGTTATTACGTCAGTAATTGTTAGTATTAATGATTTTGCATTTAAGATAGTTTGTAATGTCGGTTTGTTAATTTTTTGTTATAACGCCTGGCGAGTATTGTAATATGATAAACTTTATTGCTATTTTTAGCAGAATCTCACCACTGCTTTTATCTCAAAAATACAACTCTATTGAAGAAAATGAAGAAAAATCTTAACTGAATGAAGGCTATTTTTCCATACAAAATCCTCACGGGAGTCGCTAGGGACCAATGAGCAAATTAAAATACATATTACATATGCATATATAATATTTTAATACTTGTTTAATTTAGTAATTATAATCATTTAAAAATTCTTGAAAATATTTATATCGTCATTTTCAAAATTTTACAAATATAAAAATAAATGCATTAAAAATAATCGATAGGAAAAAAAAATTTCTTAAAGAGGTCGTCGATACGTGAAGAAGATTATGAGCCCGAGTTAGTGTATTTCTACGTTTGGATTTGCTGTAAAACCTTTTAAAATTTAAATATTCCTTCGTTTCTTCCAAAAATAAATCACGTAAAAACCAGCTAAAACAAGATTAACAGAAAACCTGGAATTGGATCAGTTCCATACTTTGACACTTTCATTTTCGATAATTCTCATCACTTTTTGGACAACGGCTTTAAAATCCATCGTAAACGACTGTTTTTAGATAATGAAACATACAGGATCTTTATGTACAAGATATACATCAATTTCTTTAAAAGTTTTACACTTGTCAATAACCTAAATGCTGAGTCAAGAATACCGATACTGACATGATTAACTTCCTAAATTAGGAAATTAAGTACGACATCCAAGTTTATTTATGCTAACTTTACATTAACATAACATATCAATAAATTCCGCAAAAACGAAGAACTCCATCGATTTAAATGAATTTAATTTTTAATATAATATTGTATTCATCTGCTATTTTGTTTAAATAATGCGAGAACAGAAAACTAATTAATAAAGGAATTGAATTTCGAATAAATGGTTTCTTTACCATAATATCCGCTTTAATTTATTCGGAATATACAGAAATGGGGAGGGGGAAACTGAACGGACTCGCAAAGTCCCCTTGATAACAACCGAAGCATATTAAAATGTATCAAACTAGAAAAATAACATTGTAAATATTTTAAAAAATGGACTGAGAGTACGCTAATCCTATCTAGAACTGTAATATTTCTAATCTTGCTATAAAAAGTATTGTCCTTTCATCTATTTTTCAAAATTAATTTGTCGTGTGATAATCATTTTTACTTGATCAATATCATGATGAAACGGCTTTGCAAAAGCAAGGTGTAATGATCATAAGATTCATTAGTCAAAAAAGTAATAAATTACATGACTTCTTTAAAAACAACTTTTATTTTGATTCGTCCATATTTCTTTACCATGAATTCTCGAAGAACTCCAAGTGTGAAGTCTCGAGAAAAACCTTAGGATTTTTTTCCCGATATTCAAAATACGATATTGGAGGAAATAAAACCCTGATACAGTTGAGGACCTCGATACGAGAAACATCTGAATCTCGAGTGTTTTAAAACATTCAGTTATAACCTTAATTGAATACTGTATGCGTGGATATGTTTATATGGCACAGATGAACGTTTGAAGTGTTTCCAATTAGCAGCACTCGCACGATGATAGGCCTGTTACCGAGATTTGGATTCATAAAAAAGGGCATCGCAGCACATGGCCGATCTACCATGGGCTAGCTTTCTATGGGAAAGCCCTACTTAAGTGACAACTTAGTAAGACAGGTGAAGAAAACCTGGAAGATACTGGGTTGATTAGGAGCGAACTCACAACCAACTGAAGAGTGAGAGAGAAGATCTCCCATTATTATATATATTCTTAATACGCTACAGATTTTCGCTTAACGCAGTACTTTTAAAGAACGTATCTTACCACGTTAATTGAGGACTGCACATACTTATTCTTGATAAATTTAATTGTAGAATAGTTTACACATTAAAATTTTGTCATGTTTTACGTTTTCTTCCTCCACGAAATCATTCAAAAGCTCGGTTCAATTAGTTATCTACATGAAACAAATTCCAAACTGAAAGACTATGAAATGGTTCTGAAAATTCAAAAAACTTAAAGATAGCAATTTAGAGTATGAAACAAACATTCTTAATTTTATCATCGTGTATCAATCCAAAGAATCAAGAACTTATCATAAAAACTGAGTCGGATCCACTCCTCCATCATTTCGACTACTTACATTGTGAAGCTAATTGAACCCATAATTGGCATGGAAAATTATCCTGTTACTGTCCGGAGGGCGAAATAATAAAAATTGGAAAAAATATTTAATATCTTTATCAAAGTTATGAAAATAAATTTACAGAGTAAATTTGCTTTCGTCGGCCGGTTGGAGCGATACCCAAAGTACGCTCCAGGGCCAAATCCGATTCGTGGCATACTTTAATTTGACCCTTAAACATATTTGACAGATGACTGTTTGTTCTGGTAATTTGGTTCGCCAATCGAGATGTTTGGACACCACCGCGGTACGGTATCATTCTACAGCCATATAAAATCAGGATTCGAATCTTCCGGACTTCATAAGTTATCGTCTGTAAGAATCGAGGCGCCATACTTCGTTCCTTCACCCATATTGGCACCCGTTGCGAGTAATAGACGAAATTATTGCGGCCGTTTAGCCTTAATGCGATGCAACCACGCATTGACTGGCGATCGATGGAGCATAAATTCCATTTTATGATACTTTCACGCAGTTTCTGCAGCCTTCTGTTATTGGGAAAGCACATTCATTTAGCATTTATTAAAAAGGTTTATTTTTGATACTTCTGAAGCAAATATTTATTTGATTAACGAATCCATGAAGTTTTCAGCATTGAATGTGCAAGCATTTTGCGAAAATTATAACTATAAATAAAAACATTTATCAAGACACGATTTATTATGCTGTTATTACGTAAATGTAAACAGAATTTATCGTATTAATACCAATATAAAACTGATCGGTACTTCTTAATAATATAGAAATTATTATTAAAATTAAAACGGCAAATACATAATAATTACAGAACAAAAATTAACGAATTACTGTACTTTAACAGCAATAGTATAAGCCTATTAATAAACAGTCTTAAACTTTTTAATATGATAATGCTTATGCTCTTTTATTGATATTTTGAATGTAAAGGAATTGCAGTATTTGATTAAGCGAGTAATTAGTAATTTATTCTTTCGGCAAAACTGTCAACTATCTAACGGAACAGAGTGAATTTTTGATGCCTAAGCTACAAATTAAATATATTTTAAACGATATATGTATAAAAAAAAGACAAAAATTAATTAATTTTATTACGAATTGGATCAGTTTTATGTATAAAATCAATATTCGGCAGTGACGAATGCAAACTAATTATAATTAATTCGTATTGGTATCTATCTATAATTTAAAGAGAATTCCGATTATTACAACAGAAAATTGAAATTTTCGGCATTTCTTATTTTAATTGGAAGCAGAAGGGTGAATGACTTCCAAGTTCGTTAAGTCAAAGCCAAGGTGTCCGAAAAATCCGAAAGGACAAAGGATTTTACGCTTAGTCTCAATACCTAAACGTATAGTGAGCGGATCATTACATATAGTCGTCGTCTCTGTATTTATTATCGTCATCAGAAACAAGGCTAGCTTATTTTCTGCTGCCCTTAACTGCGTGTACGGTTAATTAAATTCTAGGAACATAATTCCACCGAGGATGTTACATACCATTTCGAACTTAATAAGGAAATCACTTCCTAATGTTGGGTGTCGGGGATTCCCCGATCGACTGTTTTATCTATCCGAGAATCTTGGAAGCACCTTCGCGGCTCGTTACATTAAAAGCCACCTAACAAATCTTTTCCAAAAAAGGAACGCTTTCCTTCAATTATTCCCCGAGTTTCTTTGAATGTGAACAATACACACTTTATATTTATTGCACTCTAATCCTATTGTAAAATTTTCACAGTAACGAACTAAAAATATAATGATCCGATAAATTTCAGTTCCGGATTCGAGGGTGGACCAAATATGCGCACGAAATCATTCCGAAATTCTTTTCCAAGAAATTAAATTTTATATTGGGATGATATTCCAAGTTTATAATTAAAATACATCGAATTAATGGGCGAAACCCATAAAATGCAATTTATTTCTTGTAATAAATATCACAAGAAATATTTGCATAGATTAATTATCGAAAGTCTCCTTTACATACGAAAAATGGATTTAAAATCCGATTTACTAGAAAACAATATTAAAATTTTACAAAATTAATACTCATTTTTAATTCAACAGCTGAAGTATTTCTTATACAAAAATATTTTAAAATATTAACATTCTGATTAATTTTTCTCTATCAAAAAGAACATATTATTTTGTTCAAATTTTATTTTATGACAAAAACTTTCCACATTTAACTGAGAATATGAACCAATAGGCTACTTATTTGAACTTATTTTTAAAATCAAAATTTGTCTTAATCATTGAACAAAATCAGAAACTTGAGCTATTGCAGTATTCTGTAAACCCTTATTGATACTAGCTAATTTTGTCTTTTGTGTGTTAGTCTGAAGATTGCTTGTTTGCATTTTCTGTTTTTATATTTTTGTTTTTGAAATTTCTTTTTGTGATCCCTTTAGAGGTTGAAACTTATATCTTGAGTACCCTTGATTTAACACATACAGCTTTTTAAAAATGATCCATATATAAATCCTTCAAAAAACAAAATCTTATGTTACTACAAGAAATAATTATTAAATTCAATGGAAAATACAAATAAAATACCTTTCTATAAACTCTAAACTAAAGTACCTTTTACAGTTTATAAAAAGGCATTGTACTTCTGATAGTAATATGTCATTACATCATAAAAGTTTTATTAAAGAACTTTATAGTCCTTATAAACTAAGAATTAAAAATAAAGGAGTAATAACCTTCTCCTTTCTTATTGAAAATTACTTATTACTTGCATAATAAAGATTCTTTATTACAAAAGTGATTACACAAGATTATCCTTGACTATAAATATTAATAGACTGCAAAAAGAATCATTTAAAATATTTAACATCAAATATTCTTAATATTATTAAAAATGAGTAAAACATAACATTAACAGTTATTATTTTAAATTTTTGTTTAAACCATCAACTTTATTTTATTTGTATAAAATTATTTATAACATATAAATTAAATTAAAATTAATTAATTGGACATTTGATAGTTACACAATTCATAAAAATTATTTGTTTAAATCTATAAACAAATTAAAATTGAACAAATAAAAAATTAAAATATTTTACAAAACAGAAATTTTATAATCTTCAGTAGATACTCAAATAAGAACAATCAATAAGTAGTTAATTATTGATTGTTCTTATTCTGAATATTTTATTTTAATGTATTATTATAAATTAAAGTATAATATCACATAAAGAATTAAAAAAAATATAGTAGTACTTTCTCAATAAGAAGAGAATATATTCTATTATCTTCGTTTTACAAACTACTATAATCAAATATTAAATTTTTTATAGAAGAATCATTTCTCATTCTGGAAATTCATTTTTGGAATGTAGACTTATGAAATAATTATTGTTCAAGTTAATACAAATTGTTTCACTTACCAAACTTGCATAAAAATTACTGAGGATGTAGAAATTATATACCTAATAAACATATAATAAATCAAAATCCACTTTTTAACAGCTGAACATAGCTTAATTTTAGCTGTAAATAATTCTGCATTTAGATAAGTTTTAATTTAGCTTAATTAATTAAATTATGAAATTTGGTGTAAAGGTAGATTCTTTTTGCTAAGATTACCACACATTAACATATAAATTGCTTCATCATGTAAATTAAAATATCTTTTTAAAATTAAGAATTGTCTTATGTGATGAGTATAAAATGTGAACCTTTATTGTAAATGGTAAATAAGTAGAACAATGCTTGTAATGATTGCTATGAACCATTATCATAATTCTAGTTGGCTACCTCAAATATCAATAATTCCTTTTAAAACTTAAGTTTAGTAAACTTATTTAACTTATATTAATCTGTGCTAAATTATGAAAGTTTAGCATAAATACTCTCCAACAGCTAAGCTAACACATCAATCATATATTATTGATTCTATATTAAAATAGAATATTAATATAAAATAAGTGATACTATAAGTGTTCATATTAAAATAGAATATTAATATAAAATATGATACTATAAGTGTTGATCCTATTTGGAAGTTTAATAATTGTATTTTTACATTTTATTTTATTTTAGTTTATTTATTCTATTTTTGTAATATTTTCGTTATATTTGGTTTACTTAATTCAATTTCAATATATTACATAAGTTCTAATTTATTATATTTAAATTTGAACCTGGTGTTCAAAGCGTTGTAGATTTGAATGTCTTTAATCTGAAGATGGCCCATAGAGTGGGTTGAAAACGTTTGTTTGGAAGAATAAATGAACTTTCTCAGTAATAAGGTGTGTTGATTGTATAATATCAAAGAATCTGAGTATAAGCAGGAGTGTATTAATATAAAATCATTTTCATTCATTACATCAGTATTAGTAATAAACTGAAAAAATCAAATAATAATCTAGAAATATTTATTTAATTTTAAACAAATAATATAAACTCTTGTGATAAGATTTCTTATATAAGAAATCTTATCACAAGAGTTAAAGGAGAAAGAAAAAATAAAATTCATATTAATCCAATTACATAAAAAAATTTTGTATTTCTTACAAGAAAAATAAATTAAACTAATTCAGAACACAAACAAATAAAAATATTTCAATAAAAAACATTAAACTGATTGCTCCATTTTTTATTTCTATTTAGTAAGAGAGAAGAACTGAACAAAATTACACATAATGTACAACAGTTTCCTATACAAGTGTATCACTCAAATATCTTTCCATAAGACTTAAATAGAAATATACCTTTAAATTACCAGAAGATTTATATCTTGATGAAATTTTTCATATTTATTTTACTCATATTTGTCAAGTGATTTAATCATATCAATGACTGGTAAAGTTGAATCAGTTGGAGCACTCTTTAAAAACACCTACAAAAATATTTAATTACCTTTTATTAAGTACATATTCATATTATAAAAAATTTTTTAACTGTAATGTTAATTACACACTAAATACATATAAAACCAATCAGATTTTGGCTAACTCAGGTTATGTTCTGTATTCGTTACATATGTTAATCACATAGAGAATAGTTTTAAAAGATTAATAAAAACAGACTATTTTAGAAAAAAAATTAGCATTAAAACTTGACATTTCTTTTTTATAACTTATAAATAGTACAGTGTATTTTGCTTTTAATGTATTATGTTGTCAAAAATAATTAGACAATTTATCATACAAACTAGTATGTATGTTAATGGAATTTTCCATATACAATTTTACAAACTTCAAATGCTGTAATTATGAAAGATTGATAAAGTTTATGTGTTTGACAAATTTACACTCCCATTCAAAAAATAAACAGGAAAGTGAAAATCAGGCACAAATCAGAAACTACTGCAGCAATTTATTCAAATTTTACAGTAATATAGAAGAGAATTCTGACTATTGTTAGTGTACAAAAAAAAAGAGTTTTGAATATATCAATATAATGTGACATTCAGAACAAAATTAACAAAAAACTGAACAAAATGACAGGTCATTCTTGTGAATGAAAAATGTTTGTCAATAATGAATACACTTCCACTAATGCAGAGTGCACAACGATGATTCACAACCAATTGTAGTAGCATAAGGTTAAACATATGAATTAATGATTTTGTCCTGATATCTTTGGCTCATTAACAGAGATCAGAATGTCCACTTAAGGAAATCCCAGCCCATACAAGGACATCACCACCAGAAAAAATGCTACTAAATGACATTAATTGGTTGATACTGTGTAACAGTCTCTTCACACAAAAATCTGTCAATCATCTGACTGCAAAGTGAATTGTGACTCATTAGTGAACAGGATATTGCTCCAATTGTCTATACTCTATAGTCCAAGTGACATTCCTTAAACCATTATAAATAGACTGCTCTCAGCCTTGCAGAGAATGAAACACAAATGTTTGCCCTTCATACATAAAAGCCATGTGTGCGCCATCTCCTTACAGTAGTCACAGAGACAGCCTCCTTGTAGCTGCAACAGGGCTTGAACCTAATGTAGGTGCTGTTCACTGAGTATTGAATATGACCAATACTCCAAAACCAATAATACTAAGTAGTGGTCACAAGAAGACTCAATACCAATCTGAGTTTGGCTTTCTGCTTTCTGTTCTGGTGATATGAATTGGGTCCACGGATATGAAATCACAGAATGGTGGAGTCTGAACAATTAAACAACTTCTCCAATAGATTGATTGAATTATAACTTATCAAAGCTTCACCATTTTTGATCATGACCTAAATGTCTTCTTTGGGACATAGTGCACAAACATGGTATTTTGGAATGTCACCATCACATCTATACTTAAAGTACCAAAGCACAGAATAAAACACCTGTTTTTACCAATAGACTGATTTGCATATTTTGAACAGAAACAATATATATTTTATTTGTGTTTGATATTTAAATTTACACTATATGAATACTGGAACTTGTAACCAACCCTTTCAGAACTTTTTTATTTCCAGTAAGGTACTATATTTAGATGCAAAAACAAGCGTTTTCAAATCTCTATCGAGATATGCTTCAGGTTCAATGTTGTTCTAACTTTAGAATGTCCAGAGTTCAAATTTTAAACTGCCAATTAATTCAAGTGTTCAAATTATTTAATATCAAATATTTGGCTATTTATGTCATTCTCCAATATGTAGGCTCATCATCCTCATATTAATTTTTTTGCCTAAAATTCTATGAATAAGATGTCAACATTATTGGGGATCCTTATCATATGCATATTGCCACACATACGATATTGTGTTGTTATCCTTGTAATTTATGCAGTTCACTGCTCTGTTGGCTTTATATTTTTCTAGTTTTTCCAGTACCCTTATGTGATCAGTTTGGAATGACTTCTTTATAAGAGAAGCATTTGATATTTACATCAAAATATACAGGTACCATCCAACAAAATTCACAAATTCACTCCTTACATGAGAATTTGCATTTTCTTCTTATTTTTTGGATGGGACATACTTGATGATCATGTTCAATAATCTAAAGTCAGAAGTATCCAAATGTCATGCATGTTGTTTGCACAGACATTGTTATCCACATATAAAATTCCAAAATATCACTTCTGTAATATAGTCATCAACCATTCCTAGCAAGTTTCTATTCATGACAAAAAACAGACTCCGAAGCCAAATATCATCTCAAGAAAAATATGGTACAAAACATTTAAATTGTGTTGTACTGTATTTAATATTCTTGGATGTGAAACTAAATATGTACTACATATTAAGTCAGGGTAGTTTACCTTCTTTCAATTTCAGGACCAAACTGTACTTTTGAGCTTTAGTAGTAGTAGAAGTTATGAGTATTAGGAAAACAAGACATTTTAAATTCTTGATTATATTACAGAGTATAGCTGGACAACAACTATACATTAATTTCATTCACAACATAATTCAGTAACATAAAACACAGTCAAATATAGCAACTTAATAATTAGTGCTTTCCTCATAAAGTGTCAATGAACACTTACAAATAGACTGTCTCCATAAATACTGAATAAAAAATGCCTGAGCCTATTAATTATTAAATGTACAATTTTGTGTTGTAAATGACATTGTTATCATCAAATTATATGACTTACAAACTTTGAAACTTAAAACTTACATATAAGTTTTAAGTTTCAAAGTTTATTGCACATTATTTATTGCTCATTATTGCACACACAATTCTTATTGTTTAAACTACATCAATTTAGTGCCAATTTCAGAGGTAAATAAATAATGGTGAAAACCAAGGTTTGAATGTACAGCTGTTCAAAACAGCAAATCTACCCATTGTAGGAATACATCAGTCACAAGACTTTTAACAAAGTAAAATATTGATGAATGAGGTATAGAATCAAAAGTCAAATCAAAACACATTGAGAAAGATTTTCCTGTCAAAAGTAACAAAGTCTGAATCTATATCACTGTAAATATGGATGCATGTCCAAAAAATGGCAGTTTTATGTGCAGTATTTTGACAAATGCATCAAAATATGACTGTTTGGCTCCTACAAGGTGCAGAGCAAATGTAAGGATGAGCAGAATACAGCAGTGAAATTCTGCTTCAGCTTACAAAAAAAAAACAGCTGAAGAAGATTATATAATGTTAAAACAGCAATATAGTAAAATTATTCTTTTATGATCCACAACATTTCAATAGTTCAAGTCATTCTCTGAAAACTGAAATTTAGTTTCCAAGCAGATGTTTCAAGAGACAGGTTAATCAGAATATTGACTGAAGAAAACATTAACATTGAATGTCATAATCCAAGATGACTGCCAAATTGATGAATTTAAAAACAGTTAAACATTTTTCCTGAGAATACACTCTACAATTTTGTGTGAGCATCTGAATATGAAATGTTTTGTTCTCAATGGGTTCCTTTCTTTGGCTTCTGATACTTGAGCAAAAGCATATTTGGATGAGTCACCAAAACTTGTAACATCTGATGGCCAAGCTTCCCGTAATAAGTTGTGACTAGTGATGAAATATGGCTACATCATTTCAACCCTGAGAGCAAACAAACCAACAGTATGAAAATAAAAATCATCTCCCACCCAAGGGCAACAAAAGATGAGAGTTATTCTGTCAGTTGGCAAGATAATTAGCACTATTTTCTTTGATTGCCAAAAAGTAATGTACACCCTGACATGTACCACCATTGACAATACTCACAGGACAGTACTGTATGTCATTTCTAGTGCTTATTCACATCCACAAGAAACGTCCCAATCTCCATGCCAATAGTTGGAGGTTGAACCATGACAATGTATCTGCAAACTGTTAACTTTTTTTTAGCTATTATAAACATCTCTTGCATCCCACATCTATCACACAGCTCAGATTTGGACCTTGCAATCTTTCTATTCCCCCACACTAAAGTCAAAGTTACAAGGCATCTCTTTCTTGTCGGCAACAACAATGCTTAATCATTTCTGTTGCAATGATCATTTTTACAGCATTACAGAGAATTCTGAAAAACATCTAAGTATTGACATCTTCAAGAACTGGCAACATAATAACAGAAGTGTATTGAATACCATTAGAAATACTTTGAAAACAACCATAATCACTATTCTTCAGAATAATTATTGGGTGAGGGAAAAAAAATCAGTATTAATTTATTTTGACTGTCCTTGTATTATGTAAACAAACATATACTGGTAGATAGACATAGATACTGTATGTATTACAGCTCTAAGATATATTAGATTCCTAATAACACAGAGAAACTAAATAAAATCTCATCACTATTGTACATTGAAATTCTAAATGTAAAATTTAAAATAAAATAAGTATAGATCANCATTTTTTAAAATACTCAAAATAAGATAAAAAGTACACTATAATAATAATCATAAAATAATAAAATAAAATGTATGTTAAGCTATACAGAATCTATTAATAGTTTTCTTACTATTTTTATAAGATACATTCTATCAAGTACAGGTAGCAAACTTGCAAAAAGTGATAAAGTAATCAACAGTAAAGATGATATAAGATATCTATATAAGAGGATATGTATATCTGCTCTAATATCCAAATTAAGAACCCACTTCTATATTCCTCAATTACCACTAGATTATTCCAAAACGTTTTTATTTCTTGTCTCATGCCCATTGTATAAATGAAGTACAGTAGAGCATCGATTATCAAATCAATTGGAAACTGGGGTTGTGTGGAAAATCGATTTTTTGGATAACCGATTATGTACGAAAAATATATTAGACTAGCCCATGTTGAAATTTGTTCAAATTCTGGCACATCCTTAAACAGGTGACTAAATATCCAGATAGCACAACCATTGGAATAAAGACACATTTGTATGTATTGTCTTAGAAGAATCTTTTTAAAGATTTTTTTGTNATTGTACAAATTAAACATTCTGTACATTATTACAAAAAATATTTAAAAAGATTCTTCTAAAACAATACATACAAATGTGTCTTTATTCCAATCCAGTCCTTTCAAATGCACATTTGAGGAATAAACAATTTCATGGCAGAGTTGACCTTTCTTTACAGGCTGTTCAATAAATAAATGTCAAACAGTTAAAATTTCTCTCTCTGACAATGGCACTTCATATAAAATTAAAAATATACATTTGGTAAAAATATATTCCTCAAATGTGCATTTGAAAGGACTGGATTGGAATAAAGACACATTTGTATGTGTTGTCTTAGAAGAATCTTTTTAAAGATTTTTTTGTAATGATTAATTCATCCTGGCCATATATTTTTACATTCTGTACATTATTTTTGAAGTGAAATATTAAAGGATTTGTTTTTGTTGTTATTTTTTAAAACTTTATTTTAATTGTATTAATACTTACTTCAAATTTTTCAGGACATGCTTTTTTCATATATAATAAACAATTTCTTGCTTCATTCAAAAGTAATGACTTTACTGAAATGCAAATATTAATTTTTAAATAAATAAATCTGTTTTATTAACCTTTAAAATTATTATTAATAACTAAAATATTCTAATAAGTACAGTTCGCTCTTTAATATTAGTACAATAGAATCTAGTTATCATAATTTTATACAGTGTTTTGGGACTGACTGATTAATTATAAATAATCCACTTATTATAATGAAACTTTAGCTATTATCACCAATTGTGATAATTACACTTGGGAACAAATAAGAATTCTTACCAAAATATATATTAAATCTATGTTGTATCCTCAATAAGTCATGTTAGCATACTTGTGAGGTATCATCAGTTACTCCAATAGTCTGTGAGAACTGATAAAAAAATTTTTTTTCCTCACATACAGATAAACATGACAAATACATTTTGGACTGAAGTTTATATTACAATCTTTCTTTAATATCTTCCTGTATATTAAAGATACCATTAATTATTAGAATACAATATGATCTTATGTGAAGAAATTCACTTAAAATAAGTTACTCATACTACAGTCCTTTAAATGATAAAGTACAAATTTCATAAATCTATTAAAAGACTTACTAAAAACATTCTGAATTACATTTTGTTAAATTTAAATATAAATAACTGAACAAAAATATACATAAATATAAATAAATTTATAAAAGTTCTGGTGGAAAGCTTAGCATAAGTGCCTTGTATGCTTAAATTTATTTTATGATGTCTTTAATGACATCACGTCATTTACTACTAATTTGAATACCTTCAGGTAGATTTAACAGATCTTTTGGTGTATATCTATAATTATTAAATTCAATAAGAGATGGCACCTAATGCCTACCTCTACTTCCAAATTAATTAAAATTTAATTATTAATACAGTAGAGCATCATTATCCGAATACCAATCAACCGAAACATCGATTAACCGAAAGCGTTCCAGTCAGCAAATTCAAATTTCCAGAAATTTGAATTTGCTGACTAGAATGCTGTGGCACTGCAATATTTGACTATGTCTTGGGTTCAAATATTATTTTTGTTGGTGTGCATGTTTTAGCTGGCAGCACTGGTGCGACCACAAGAGGGTACTTAAGGATGCACCAGTATTTGAACGAGGCTTTTTTCCTCCCATGTTGAGTGGTGAGTTTTGCTCGTTTTGTGTGGTGTTTTTCTGAGCACTGTGTGTTTGGACATATCGTGCTGAATTGGAATGTTTTTGATACTAGATTAACTTTTAAAATATAATTTTTTTGTTTTTATATTTTTCAATATATTTATTTTATTTGTGCAAAATAAAGAAATAATTTTTAATGATACAATAACCAAGATTATTATTTAAAAAAAAATTTTGTTAGGCTTAACATCGATGCAAATTCAATGCGAAGCAACACACAACAGAGAAAACTTTCAACATTGGATAAATTAATATATTTTTTTGTACAAGATCAGTTGTCCGTAAAATCAGTTATCTGAACAATCCCAGTCCCGAATTGTTTTGGATAATGCTCTACTGTAGTAGAAATAAAAGAGCCTGATTCATTATGTCAATCATCTGGCTTTGACATGGTTTTGAGATGTTTATATGTATATATATATTAGTCATTCATTTTTAGGCTCGACTACTTTTGAAAAAAAGAGTGAATTGCTGAAAGAATGTATATCTATATTATGAAAATAAAAATTTCACACCCCTTATGTCTGTTTTTGCATTATATTAATTTTATTTTATATAAAACTAGTGGGCGTTCTTTACAAATTTCCATGAGGCACGGTTCCTTTGACTTTTTTGTTCCTATCAATATGCTCTACAGCTCTGTTAAAGTCTGAATGGTAAGATTTACCCTCTGAATAAAGAGGTGGCAACCTCCCCAAACCGTAGACCCCTGTACTAACAATAAAGTCAAAGGAACCATACCCCTACTCGTGACCTTCGAGAGATATAAGCCCCTGAAATAATAAATTCCTATTACAAATATACTGAATTATTTATATTGTTATATTGACCAAATGAATAATAAAAATTTATATTGTTAATTTAAATAAGAATTAAAATTGTTAATTTGAATGTTTGAAATATGACACATGATAGGGGCACCTCTAGTGTCCGTTATCAAACAGTTGTGGGACAGATAGATACCCGTCGAATGGGTTATATATATAGATATGATGAAATTGAATTAAAAAATATCAATATAACTATAATTCTAAAAATTTTTAAAAAGTTAAAATGTAGAATACAGTCTCTGAATTAAAATACTCAATCAGTACTAGTTATATGTTTAATTCAATTTTAACTAAATAACAGATCCCATTAAATAATTTAATTTTAAATTTTAAAATATAGTGCTTTTTAGTTTTTAATATGTACAATAATTTAACTATTAATTAAAAAATAATAAAAAGGAGTTATAAACATTAATTTGTCAATTCATTGCCATTTAAAAAAAAACTGATTTTATAATACATTTCATATATAAAATTTAAAAGTTGATGTTCTAATATTCCATATTAATTGTATTCTATTTTGAAACTGTTTATAACTGATGTTCAAAAATGTCAGCTGAGGATTGCCTATACATTAGAATGAAAACATTAGTGTATAAGCAAATAAATGTGTCTCAGCAGTCAAAGGTGTTTAGTGATGATTTTAGTACTTATATATAAATTCTTTTATTTATATATGACTTCTTTTACTTAACTGTGAGAAATAATTATAAATATTGATATATATCATTTAATGAAAATTTCAATTTGTGTCAATATTAATGACATATGGACAATTACGAGAAAAATCTGCAAGCAAGACTACAATAGCTTCAAACAAAACCAAGATAATATCAAGATGCTTAACAAACTGAAAAACTTAAAACTTTGCATATAATGCAAGCATTCACAAAGAAATTTTTATTTTTGCCTTATGTTGTTATGCATGTGTGTGTCACTAGCATATCAAGAAATATATACTTGACACTATTCTGCAGCAAACAGCAGTTAATTTGCAAAATAAAAATGAACAACAAAGTAATTGTTTGAAATGTACTAAATAAATTTGAAATATGAATATAGCATAAATTGCAATCATACCTTCAATAGATATATCTTCTTCTTCTACTTCATATATACAAATAAGAATATTTTTCATAATTTCTTCCCAATGATAAGGTATTCTGAAATAATAATATATCATGTAACAACTGATGGTATCTTAAACTATTAAATATGATGAAATAATTTAGCACTACATATTTTGCTAAAATTGCTATTATCCATTGCAATCAACAACATTTACAGAAATATGTATTTTAAAAATAGTTTTCTCATCAAATAAAAACCTAAATATTGGTAACAAGTTATCACAATTGTAGTGATATCAGACCTTCTCGTCCTCCCTCTCTGGGTGATTTCGTCGGGGCAGATGCAATCCATCCATCGACACACGCTAACGAGAGGCCGTTAAGATCGGGGAAGAAAACGCGGAAAGAAGGAATTTTTCAGAGAGAGGAATTTGAGACACAAGAGGGAAGGGAGTGCAAAGTAGTGGTCCCTGAGAGTGGAATAAAGTTTTTTTGTGGAAATATTGGACTAGTTGATTAATTAGTGAGACGAACTGACGGGGCGGAATCCGCTGATTAAGAAGGGGTTCCCTACATTGGCGCAGCCGACAGGATTGTGAAGTCAGATCGACAAGATTCGATCTGTGAAGAGAGTGATTACGAACCAGAATAAGGAGAATGGATTGAAAACTGAGCAGAGTGGGTAATTGAGCACAGAGCAAAGGTTTGAGGAATATACAAGATTTACACCAGAGAAGAGGTAGGAAAATTTTGTACTTGTCGGAAACGGAATTCACGGCGGAATGCTAAGCGTAAAGGGAGTTAAGAAGGAAGATCTATGGGTCGTGATGGAAGAGCTTTGTGGCACAATAGACGACAATCTGAGAGTATCAGAGTTAAGGGAACTTATTACGAAAAGTGACGATTTTGCTAGTGACCCAGATTTTGTGCTGGAGATTTTGACTTCCACTGTTGTGGAAAGGAAACAGAAGAAGGAACAAGAGAGCCTAAAAAGGGAACAAGAGAGGCTAGAAAGGGAATGACAGCACGAGTTAGATTAACTCGTTTACTATTCAACGCTACTATTCAAAGCAGGGCGAGTAACGAACAGTCTTACGGACAGCCATCCAGGTGATGGGCCCACCAGGAGTATTGAGAAATTGATTACGAGTGTGAAAATGTTAACATTGCCAGTCCCAACTAAGTCCGAAAATTGGAACCTATTTTTGTATCTATAGTGCGAGCGTTCCAATCGAAGAATGTGCCGGAAGAGATAAAAGCGAAGATACTGATCAATATTCTGGGAGAAAAGGCCACAAACATTTTGATTTATATAACCAGAGACAAGTTAAAGGATTACTCAAGCATGAAGAAATTAGTGTTACAAGAATACGAACCGTCCGCCCAATGTTGCCTGGAAAATTTCCGAAGTGCTAGGCCCGACGAGACTCACATGCAATTTATGTCGAGAATAGTGTCGTCTTGGGAATACTATTGCGAGTTGAGGAGAGTGAAGGACTTGGAAACTGCAAAACAATTAATCGTGGCAGACAGATTATTTCAGACGTTGGATGCTGACATAGCGGCCCATATAAGCGTACGTCAGGGCGAGGGGTGGTTTAACCCTATCGATATGGCAACAGAGTGCGACCTATATTTCGAAAGCAAGGGAAAATCTCTAACCGAGACATACAACGAGTTGCAAGGGTTGTGGCGTCTTCCAGAGTGCCAGGGTACTGGCCAGGAGTACGATCCCCCACCACTGAGGAATGAGGGACAGAACGACACAGTAAACTATCATCAGGAAATGAAACAGAGGGAGTGCTTCATCTGTGGATCAACGCAACATATTTCTAGATCCTGCCCGCAGAAGATAAGGGATACACCCTTAAACGATAGTCGCACTCAACCCTCGACCAGTCGGAGATGGAACGACGTCGCGATAGTGGGGAGTGTGAGGTCAGAATACTTTGATGAAAAAACGAGCAGCCATTTGAAGTCAGGCCCTAGTATTCAATGTTTACAATATGTTACGGTCAACATAGGTGGGCAAGATACTGAAGCTATCGTAGATTCAGGCACCCAAGTCCCAGTCTTGCACCCCGAAGATGTTACCAGCTCGAATGACAGGGACTAGGGAACAATAGTTTTGAGCTCAGCGTTTGGGGAGGAGATCAAGGCATAGACAGTAAAGGTCCCTATGGCTATTAAAGACCGTTGCAACCAAACTTTATTACCCCCTCGTAGAAGTCACGGTGGCACTGACTGAGAAATTGAAGGGCCCTCATCTCATGCCGCCCAGTATTCTCAAAGTGTTGGAAGGACAAGCTGGTGTGTACAGACCTCCTCACCTTCGTAATTGTGGGAGTGGAACAGGTAGTTGTGAACCAACTGATTGGGACCGAAACCGGTACTCGGATACGAGTGATCGATATGTAGGTCTTCACGATAAAGCATTGCTTGAGAGAACTGATAGTCATAATAGAAGCTATCTGAGCCAAAAAGATTCTAGTAGTCAGAAATACAGTGACCATGAAGATTTTGGAAATGTAAGCAAGTGAGAAAGCAGTCATAAGTGAGGAGAAGCAGATCTCTCTAATTTTAGAAAAGGATATCTAAAAGTTTGCCCTGATAGCTACATGTCATACATGACAGACAGCGAATGTGATCATAACTGGCGAGGTCCGCATGCTCCAAACGATGCTCCAAGGAACCGCTGTTGCGCCAGCGGGTCCTTGAAGCATCATTTGGATGTAAAAGTACACATCGCAGATGATTCCAGACACATTCACAGAAGTAAAAGTGTCTGGAATCATCGGAAAGGTAGTAGATGTTCCGAGTACAACGACAATCGGAACAGGCAAGATGAACAAAAGACCAATAATTGAAGTAAATATTTAGAGGGTCGAAGTAGGAGGTACGGCTCCAGCGGCCTCCAATCTCGTGGTTATCGTCCGTTCGGCCGTGATCGAGGCAACACAGATCGCATTGCAGTATCAAATAAATACTCATCTTCTGCTGTTGGTTACGAAAGAAACAACTATGATGTTCAATATAAAGGAGACTATGGTGGAAGTTACGGTCCTGCCAACAACTGGTGGGGTAACTGAGAACTTTCGTAACGTGTTGGCGACAAAGGCAGCAGTGGAGCCATTTTGGAGGAATTCACGATACTTCCGGTTCAACAGCATATTTGTGGCATTAAAAGTGATGTTTGTTTCGATGTGTAGTGATGAGAACTAATATAATTTGTGTAAAAGGAAAATTGTGTTGTATATCATCTGTATGAACTTTTTGTATTCAGAAACTAAGTTTTACTGTAACCTTTATTTTGTTCGAAAATTGTAGTTCAGACTCGTGTTTGGGTTAACACCCTAACACTTGTCTTGCGGCGGGGGTGTAGTGATATCGGACCTTCTCGTCCTCCCTCTATGGGGGGGTTTCGTCAGGGCAGACGCGATCCATCCATCGACACACGCTAACGAGGGGCCATTAAGACCGGGGAAGAAAACGTGGGAAGAAGGAATTTTTCAGAAAGAGGAATTCGGGACACAAGAGGGAGAGGGAGTGGTTCCTGAGAGTGGAATAAAGTTTTTTTTGTGGAAATATTGGACTAGTTGATTAATTAGTGAGACGAACAGACGGGGTGGAATCCGCTGATTAAGAATGGGTTCTCTACAACAATATAAAATTAAGTATATTGTGATTACTTGTTACCAATATTTGATCAGTCATCAGCAGATCAAATATCTTACCATCAGCAAGCTGATGGCTTCTACCAGAGTATGAGAAATTTGATCTTTAAAAAGGATTTCGATTTAATTTGATTACTATAAAGATATTGATCTTTGTTATAAATCTTTAGAATGTCTGTATCTGACAATAATTGACTATATGTATTTTTATTTCATTTTCAAGTCAATTAAAGCAATTTATTTCATCATTAACAAATAATTTTCTCTAAGTAAAAACCTTCAGAATAATGTAAAATACTATGACTATATAGGAAAAACATCCACAATACTTCAATGCTTACTGTTAAGCTGACAGAATATCAAAATGATATTTTACACATCAGGTAAAATACCCAATTATCCTATCTGTTTTAAATTTGTAATACTATAAGAAACTTGGCATCATGTTTAAACAAATAAAAATTTATATTTCTGCTAATTAAGAAAGCCACAAATGCTTATTTTGAGATATGTTTTTGACTCTGTTTAAGTCAGCTTCAGCTCTGATACATTAATGAAGAGTATAAAGAACACATTTTTAAAATAAACTAACATAAAAAGAATATTTTTAAAATTAATATAAAAGGAACATGTGTGATACATTTTTTAAAATACTCAAAATAAGATAAAAAGTACACTATAATAATAATCATAAAATAATAAAATAAAATGTATGTTAAGCTATACAGAATCTATTAATAGTTTTCTTACTATTTTTATAAGATACATTCTATCAAGTACAGGTAGCAAACTTGCAAAAAGTGATAAAGTAATCAACAGTAAAGATGATATAAGATATCTATATAAGAGGATATGTATATCTGCTCTAATATCCAAATTAAGAACCCACTTCTATATTCCTCAATTACCACTAGATTATTCCAAAACGTTTTTATTTCTTGTCTCATGCCCATTGTATAAATGAAGTACAGTAGAGCATCGATTATCAAATCAATTGGAAACTGGGGTTGTGTGGAAAATCGATTTTTTGGATAACCGATTATGTACGAAAAATATATTAGACTAGCCCATGTTGAAATTTGTTCAAATTCTGGCACATCCTTAAACAGGTGACTAAATATCCAGATAGCACAACCCGCTCATTGGTCAGCTGAATGACATCAACCCACCGAAATAGGAAATGCTGATCAATTCTGTTTTGCTGATCAAATCTAAGAATTAAGTTATGCCAGAATAGATTATTTCCTTTAGTTGTCATAATATGGAGTGAATATGAAGTGAAAATACAGTATAAGGTTTAGCTTGGAAGTTTTCTTAAATTTATAGGAATAATTTTAAAATGGTTTACTTAATAAATTATTATTATTATTTTATTATTTTTTTTTTTGAACGAATTTTAACTTCATACTTGATCTTTATGCACCTCTGAACCAAATCATACACAATTGATAATTTCAATAGTGTGATAGTGTTTTAAATTTAAATATACATGCACAGATAATAAATAACAGAAAATTTATACTTTGTTACAGATATTATTCATAAAAAGTTCAAAAAAGGATGAAATTTATAATTAAGGCAAGTCGGAATACTTTTTGAATTTGTCGTATGCATTTAATATAGTTAGATGAAACAATAAAATTAAGTAAGTTTTGTATACCTCTGAAAGAGAAAATTTTCACAAATCTTGCTTAACAAATTATAAAGCTTAAATGTAAAAGTTATTGAACAATTTTCAATAATGAATATTCTCCATAGATTACTCTTATCAGAAAAATCTTTTAATGCTTTAGTTGGGATTGATAGTTCTTTCCATCAATAGACAAGACTGTGCTTTTGAATGTCAGTTCAAAATCAGTGTGTTAAGAAACAACACTTTTCAAATTTATAGAAATTTCATATATCTAGTTCCATAATAGATATATCTGTAAATATGTTTAATCAAATCTGTATTACTATTTTTCAAATTAATTAAAAGTATAGAATTCTTGTATAAATTATCGAACAATCAATAATAATGTAAGTATTTAAATTCCTTTGAATGTAATAGTTATATATGTTTTAAATAAGAATTTCCATACATTTCATCATGAAAATTGTTTATCAATATAAGTGTCAGGAAAAAGTAATGTTGCATTTGTATGTAATGTTTTCATAGTAAGCTATTTTTTAAACATTTGTATTTTTTATTTTTTGTTAAAATAATATTACCATACTAATGAATAACTATTTCTAGATGCCTTGTATGTGCTGTATACTGGCTGCGTAGGAAAATATAAAGTGAAGTGACCTGCAGTGTCTATATTTAAGTTTCCACAGGATTTGATTTAAAAAGCAAACCAATAGATTAGTAGAAAAAATAACTTATTAATGTTTTAACAATTATGCATTAAAAAGTATGAATTATGTTTAGGTGATATATATATATAAATTAAATACAAGTTTCTGTATGGTTAAAAATACTGTATGTCTAATAAAGAATGTAAAAAACTTAATTTGCAATTTACATATGTTGTTTCTGATTATTTTAATTATTACAGTAAATGTATAAAAAAAGCTTTATTAAATACAAATCAGATAAAAGTTACTTCTTGATATTTAAAAATGTCTCAACATTAAAATCTTTGTTTAATTGAAAATTTTGCAATAATTTTAACATTAATGTCAATACACACAATCAAGAGCTAGTGAAATTATAAATATGTGCCTTTTATCAAGTTTTAGATGAAATGTCTATAAAAACTATAGTGTCTGCATGCTCTCATAACAACAACAAAACAAACTTTAGGCTAATCGATCAACATTTCCGATATCAGTAGGTTGACGTCATTCTGATGACCAATCACCATGTCGTGCCATCTAGATATTTAGTCACACGTGTCTTTAAGTACCCTCTCATGGTTGTGCCAGCGCTGCCAGTTAAAACATGCACACCAACAAAAATAATATTGGAGTAGCCCAAGACATAGCCAAAGATTGCAGCACCACAACACCAGCGGAAATTTAAATATGCCGACTGGAAAGCTTTCAGTTAATTGATGTTTCGGTTGATCAACATTAGAATAATCGCTGCTCTAATACTAATTTATGTACTAATTTATGCAGGGCCATGGGTGATCAAATAGCATGCTTATTTTAGATTCTATACTTAAAACTCATTTGGATAGACATGCAATTTCTGCAACCTTGTTCAGATACTGATTTTCTTTTATATTTGGGAAACTACACAGTTTGACATCAAACCAAAAGATAAGCCCATTCTAATTCTCCTGCATCACTGGATTGTCTTGTATGAAGTTCTAATAAAAAAAAATTTTAATATTTAAAATTTGTTTATTTTATTATAAAATTAAAACTTTCTTCATATTATTGTGATTATTTAAATCTTTATGAATACGATTGTATTTTGAAATATACTTGTATATACTATATACACTACACCCTCAACGTTCATGAACATCAGTGTTTGGGAATTTGATCATTCATGATTCAAAATTTATGTACTAAAATTTCAACTTTTGTGAAAGGTTTCAACCTTTCAGGAAATGGAAGATTTATGTACTGCTATAAACTAGAGCTGGTAACTGTGCAAACTAGATGTTCTATCAGGCACAATGCTAAAAGATCACTGCTCTCACTCATTCATATGGTGTCTGTCATGTTACAGTTTTGTTTATTTTTTCTTTTTGGCTTAAGTAAAATGACTTTTGCAACACTACAAACAGCAGAACAGAATATTTATTTAATAAAACCATTCATTTTGCTAAAAGTTTTTTAAAACAGCAGTAATACATAAAGTCTTGAAACAATTACAAATTTAACATTGAAAATGGAACTCAAAGTATGAGAATTGTATGTTCATGAAAGATTGCTCAGTCCTAATTAATCACAAACCTAGGAAAGTCAGTGTAAATTTGTTTAAATTAACTTATTTTGAAATTCAACTAGTTTAGTTCAATATCTAAGGACAATAAGAATAATTTTATCACAACTACTAGCTAGCCCTGTATGTTGTGAATTATAATTATTATAATTGAAAACTTAACATCTAAAGACAAGAAATTATTTTATCAATTTTGTTAAATATACAAATATTACAAATTTTACAATTATTATTTTCAAAAACAAACATAAAACTTAAAAAATTTTGTAATTTTGATTAATTTAAAAATATATTACGATACATTAATATGTATATAGTAAAAAAATTAAAACAAATACAATACCTTGGCCAAGCAACAGAAATCAACACTTTTAGTGACAGAAGTGCATTTCTTCTACTCACTTCTTCTGGTCCATCATATATTAATAAGTATTCTAACAACGTTCTTAAAGTTTGCTATTAATATAAAAAATTAATTTAATCATTTTCAATCAAATTAAAATATTTTTCAAAAAACTGACTTTTAAAAATTTAAATAACTAAGTCTACTGACTTAAATAATATTCAATAAAAAAAATCTTATATCAATATCCATATATCACTTAAAATATTGGATATAAAATGACTTGTCATTTCATATTCAATATTAACCCAATAATTTTTCTGAAAATAATAATATAACTTTGAAAATGAATTTCAAATTAGTTCTTTCAGTAAATATCTTAGTTAATTTGCTTACCTTCATATGATAACATACAGCTATTCCCATTGCATTAATATATTCAGGAATATAAGCAGAATATGCTCTTCGAAATAATATTTTTTGTTCATGCTCCATATTCCACAAAAGTTGTCCATATACTTCATCATAACGAGTTGACTAAAAATAAAAATAAAACAATCACTCAAACTGGTAAACTTGATAACAGCAGCAACCAAAACCAAAAATGAGCATAAAAAATAACAGAGCTAATGTTTTCACTTGTGTTAAATGGTCATAATCAGGCTAAATGATGTTGCAGCTGTTAAAACAAAGGGGAATTGCTGTACATGTGTCAAGAGGGGAGGTGATGTATGAAAGAGAGAGGAAGGGGAAGAGGATAGGAAGTTTACAGTTTTGTAGAATCTCATTGTTTTAACTGCTATGGGGTCATTTAGCTCCATTATTTTTTATGCTGGTTTTTGGTTGCTGTTGTTAATTAAATAAATATAAACTAAATAATTCTTTTAGTATGAAGAAATATATCAATAAACTATTAGAAATTGTTAATTATTATTGTGCAATGAAAACTAGTTTATTTTTAAAATTGATGCCTCATTTTGGTGAATTGCTTGAATCAAACAATTCAAAATTTATATATCATATTCCTTACTAACTGTTTTGTCTTATCTACCAGATATGTTTGTTTGGTTAATAACAAATGATATTTTCATTGGTTAATAATAATTTGATTCTTGAGATAAAGTTGTATGTCCTAAATAGAAAATTAAGCTATTACAAAAGTTTTGAAAAATGTTTTCAGTTATATACAATATATATTATCTTCTTAAAATATATAGGATAATGATGGATAATTTAATTAGATGCTTTCTTAGATAGTTTTACTTCATAAAATTTTCAAAAATTCCTTATTTGAAAGCTCTAAATTCAGAATGCAAATATGAGAAAAACAAGTTAAAACAATTATAATGTCATTATGTCAAACTTTTCACACTCAAGTGATTACAAGTTTTGAATACCTAAAATAACTGAAGATGGTTGTTTTGACTGCCATTACTAATTTATTGTTGAAATTGTAGGAAATAGTTTTAAGATATATAGGAATATTCAAAAACAACTAGATTATTATGTACATATGCAAAAAGTTAAGATTCACATCTCATTTGTTTGTTCCTTACTTTAAAGACACCATGCAAGTAATAATTACTTATACTTTTGTAAGTGACTGTGACAATATTTTACAATAGACATTGTCTATTGTCAAATAAAAATGTTGACAGTTGGATGGCCAAGGAATTAAGGTGCCAGCCTACCACTCTGAGAAACTCATGGTCAAAAAAACCTCAGGAATTTTTCATAAGTTGTCTGTCCCAGATATGTTGGACCCCATCTGTTGCCACCTGAGTGCCTCCATTATATCCCTGGCTGAACCCACAACAGGTATTAAACAAAAAGACAAACAAACATTTTCTTGGTACTCATAGGGCAAATAAACAAATAAATAAAAATGTAGCTGTGTCTCTGCAATCTTTCATAGAAGTGATTACTGGCATTAAAATTTTTCATAAGCAATTGGTGCAACTGATCACCTTATATATACTGTATACCATGTTCACCTGCATATAAGACAACCTTGCATATAGGACAAGCTGTGGCTTTAAAAGTCAAAGTAAAGAAAATTAGATTTATTAACACAATTTAATTTTATTTCGTTTAATCATAAATAAAATACCAAATGCACATAAATGCATACATTGTCCTGCAAAAATTACTGGCATTTTAAACTTTAATAAAAAATCTTGTAAAATTGACAACATAATTTGTTCATATAAAGTTGAACAATTGGAAACCTTTCTTGCCAATTCTTAACAGTCGAATCCACTATCTGTCAATTACACTTATCAGTTTCTTCAAATTCTGATTTCAAAATAATCATCTTTTTTTCGTGTGGGAATGGATTAAAACTTATATCAGGCACCTGTGTGATTTTGGAATTTCAAATTGAAATACAATTCAAAAGCTTTGCTTTTCCTATTGCTATTCATCTTTACTCATGACAACACACAATAATGATTGAAATGACACAGAAAAAATACTTTTGTTTTTAAACACTAGAGAATGAGCATTAGGTAAAAAATGCAAACACACGTTTCACAAAATTATTGCAAAAACACAAAGAATTTTTCGCTCACGCATATAAGACAACATAGGATTTTAAAGCAGTGAAAAATGAATTAAATCCTCATATTATTTGTGAGTATATACAGTATTTGTCATAGGCCATCTTGTCAAAGAAGGACATTGTTAGCTGTTTTGTTTTATCATATTCAAAATTTATTGACATTGCTTCTCTCTCTTACAGCTGATTTGAAACTAAGATTTTCTTCACTCAACTTAGAATTTTGTTTTTACATTCTTCAAAATGAGTATATATAAAAAAATAAGTCACTCATAACCTGTTTTAATTAATTGACGTCAAACAATTAGCCAAAATAAATGTACCAACATAATTTAATGTACCCAAAATAGCCAATAATTTGACTGGTCACTTAGCATTAACTTCTTAACTCTTCCAGAGGTTGAAAAATAAAGTTGTTGAGAGGTTTTTTTATCTGATAACTTCTTTACAGATGATCAAGAAATTAACTATTTAATCAGTATGAAATTTTGCTCTCATAATGTTAAACAATCTGTTGTCTATCAAACAGGACTTTTTAATACACTAGAGTGATTCAGATTTCATTCATATTCTTGTGTTTTGCTTATGTTAATCATGTACACAAAATTTACATTTCCTTGAAATATTCCTGTTATTTTGTAAACATATATATGCATTTTGTTCTTTATTATGCAGAATAAGTGATAATCAATTGAAGTTTTGTCCAATTTTATCTTTTTACTTATTAGCCAATCAAATAAATTAAGAAAGATAGCCACAAAATGCATTTTTAATATAATTTGTAAATTTTAAATGAATATTTATTCAAATTTTGATATTCAGATAGCTGATTAACCAAAATACATAAAAGTGGTAATAAAAAATTTCTATTTTACAGTCTTCTTGATTAACAATGTAAAAAGAATTGCAGAATATGGAGAAAGAAGAGAATTAGAGAACAAAAGTATGCCACAAGTGACATGTGAAGTGTTGAGTACTAAACTAATTCTCTGTCTTTTTCCTGTTTTTTTTTTTTTAATTTTTACAAAGTATGACTGACTAGCCCAATTTGTCATTAAGACTCTCAAGTTGATAATAATGTGTAGGCTCTCCTAATTAACAACATAACAACTGCATGTCTATATTATACTAGATATTTCAAACTGTAATGTTATATACCTTATAATATGTTATATTACATAGCTTATATTTATAAATAAGTTTAAATATACCTATCTAGTTTGATAATAACCATGCCTGTTTTTTTTTTTGTTATACTCATATCCACTTTCATCCAATTCTTGATCTTTACATATTTTTAATCATAGAGTTTCTCCTGGTAACTTTGCTATAAGTTCTAACTTCCATATTTATTCCTATAAACAACATATGGCCTAACTTTTTTCAACTGGCAACTGTGTTGTTTATTAGAGGGTTCTTATTTTATTCTTTGGAAATTTGTCCATTTTATGTAAAATGGACAAATTATGAAGACATTTATTGTTTATTTTATTTTACTGAATATTTTTATGCATTATATTTATATGTATTATTGTCATTCTGGCCATTTTATTAATTAATACATTTTTATAATTGTGCTGTCACACTGGAATTTTTTTCATTTTTACAAACTGAGGTGGAGAAGTGGCCTTCAATAAAAGCTGAATTTTACTGTAGAGACTTGTTTTCCTGGAGTTGTGTAAAAAGGATAAATTATGAAGACATGTACTATTTATTCTATTTTATTGAATATTTTCAGTTTTATTTAATTACTAAAAGTGTTCTCATGACTATTATTTATAAAAATTTGGGAATTATGTCTACATTTACATTAATATTTTAAAATACCAAAACAAATTAATTTTCTATAAAAATATTTACTCTGAAATCTACTGAAGAATTCTTTGGATTTCTTTCTTGTCCTGAAAGAAATTTCAATAGGCAAGGATGTAAAATATTTATAACTGGAAGTTCAGCAATATATAAGAGATGTTTCAAGGCATCATATACAACATCAGCTTTTCCATTAAGTTTTAATTCACTAGGAGGCTAAAATAAAAAGTATATATATATATATTAATATACTACTAAATTAAATAATAATAAATAAACTTCTAAATAGCTTTTAAACTGTAAACAAATTGGTTAAGCTCAAATTAGTATATAGTTAAAACACATTAATATAAATTTATCCTAAACTATGAATCTCTAAATTTATCCTAAACTATAGTTACATTCTAACAGAAATGACAACCAGAAATGTATTTATAAAATAATGCCATTATAATTTATACAACACACTTCAGATTATCAGCTTAAAGCTGCTATTTAAATAATAATAATTTTATAAACAAATTATTTTACAATACATTATTATAAATTCTAATATGTATTCATTAATTGTTAATTTAATAATACAATAAAACCTTGATTTAACAGANATGAATACACTGTGTACAGTAATTTACCTGATAAGACAGACCTCAGAAAAATACTTTATGAGAGCTTTTATACTTTTATAAAGCTGTCTATAATGAAAATTAATTAACTAAGGATTTTTTTGCCCTGCCAGGGTGTGGCCGAGTTATCCGGAGTGCTGGGTTATCGAGAGCCGAGTTTTCGAGGTTCTACTGTATATGTAGCAACATTTCTAGCTAGTTTTTGAGTGCAGGCAGACTGATATTTTGGTACATCTCTGAATAAATGTAGGTGTTCCCCTCAGCAGAATATACCAGAGACAAACTGACAGCTATAAACAGACTGAAATTTCAAGGAAGAATGAGGAAGTTACCACACAGAAAGTATGGAAAAGTATAGAGGGCTATTTTGAATTGAGGGCTAGAAATATTTACAATAGAAATAAAAATTATAAAAATAATTAATTTAATTACATATAAAAATCATTGTAAAATTAACAGGGTATTGATTTTCACATGTGACATCCAGACCAGACTCAGATTTAACAGATTTTGTCTGTGAAATCTGAGTCTGATCTGGATGGCCATTAAATTGAGGTTTTACTATAATAATAATAATAAACTGCTAAAATTCTGGTTACCAAACATATTATTTAGTCAGTCTTCAATCATATGATTGATCATTGTTAACTTACAGATTATATGGAATTAAATTGTTTAAAGTTTAAAAATACTTTTTTAATTTAAAACAGTTCTAACTAGAATTTTAGCAGTTGTTTATCAATTATTAGAGTTGAGTGAGTTATGCAAAAGTTTCATTTCCATTCTAGCAATTTAATTTGTGGTACAGTAGAACCTCGAAAACTCGGCCTAATGTGGACCAAAGGGTGGCCGAGTTTGTAAAAATGCCGGGTTATCGGGAATG